>NC_086445.1:858203563-858302237 GCF_028390025.1 Pseudophryne corroboree | reverse complement strand
ATGTAAAACAGGAGCGCCTTAGGCGCATGCAATAAAATATAGGGGCGTGGCTTCATGGGGAAGGGGTGTGGCCACAAAATAATACCAATTCATATAACGGTGCACAGTTGTCTCCATTACTCAAATTACGCCGCACAGTAGCACCACTACACCAGGTAGAGCCCCTTTTACACATTACGGTGGACAGATTCCCCTTTTTACACATTACGGCAGACAGCGTCCCCTTTTTACTAGAGATGTGCAGCTGGCACTTTTCGTGTTTTGTGTTTTGGTTCTAATTCCATTTTCATGTTTTGGTTATGGCTTGGTTTTGCCAAAACCACCCTTTCGTGTTTTGGTTTTGGTTTTGGATCTGGATGATTTAAAAACAAACAAACATAAAAACAGCTAAAATCACAGAATTTGGGGGTAATTTTGCTCCTACGGTATTATTAACCTCATAGTGCACCGGCGCATGCCAGACTGCCGAAGGCCATAGCAGGGATACGATCGCCTCTGCCTGATTGACAGGCAGAGGCGATCGCTGGGCGGGAGGGGGTGGAACGGCAGCATTTGGCCACCGTTTCGTGGGTTTGGTCCGGCCATTGCAGGCGTGGCCGGACCAAACGGGGGGCGGGCCGCAGCAGCTGCGTGACGTCACGCTAAAGCTGCGCTGGCTGGGAGCTACTCTTGAAGTGCAAAGGCATCGCTGCTGTGCGATGCCATTGCACTTCAGCGAGGGGGGGATGGACTGACATGCGGGGCGGGCTAGCCCTGTGCTGGGCGTCCCCCCGCATGTCAGGGAAGAAGATCGTAGCTGTGCTAAATTTAGCACAGCTACGATCAACTCAGAATGACCCCCCCCTAGTCCCCAAACAGCACATGATGGAATTGTCCTTCGGCCCTCCCATTCAACCTTATGTTGTATAAACAGGACATGCACACTTTAACAAACCAATCATTTCAGCGACAGGGTCTCCCACATGACTGTGGCTGGAATGACTGGTTGGTTTGGCCCCCACCAAAAAAAGAAGTAATCAATCTCTCCTTGCACAAACTGGCTCTACAGAGGAAAGATGTCGACCTCATCCTCCGATTCCTCACCCCTTTCACTGTGTACATCCTCCTCCTCCTCGCAGAGTATTAATTCGTCCCCACTGGAATCCACCATCACAGGTCCCTGTGTACTTTCTGGAGGCAATTGCTGGTAAATGTCTTCCCGGAGGAATTTATAATTCATTTTGATGAACATCATCTTCTCCACATTTTGTGGAAGTAACCTCCTATGCCGATCGCTGACAAGGTTACCAGCTGCACGAAACACTCTTTCGGAGTACACACTGGAGGGGGGGGGGGGCAACTTAGGTAAAATAAAGCCAGTTTGTGCAAGGGCATCAAAATTGCCTCTTTTTCCTGCCAGTATTCTTTCAATGGTGACAGAATCATATGCAGTGACAGTTGACATGTCAGTAATCGTTGGCAGGTCCTTCAGTCCGGACCAGATGTCAGCACTTGCTCCTGACTGCCCTGTATCACCGCCAGCAGGTGGGCTAGGAAATCTTATCCTTTTCCTTGCAGCCCCAGTGGTGGGAGAAATTGAAGGAGGAGCTGTTGACGGGTCACGTTCCGCTTGAGTTGACAATTTACTCACCAGCAAGTCTTTGCACCTCTGCAGACTTGTGTCTGCCGGAAAGAAAGATACAACATAGGCATTAAACCTAAGATCGAGCACGGTGGCCAAAATGTAGTGCTCTGATTTCAACAGACTGACCACCCTTGAATCCTGGCAAAGCAAATGAAGGGCTCCATCCACAAGTCCCACATAATTTGCGGAATCGCTCCGTCTTAGCTCCTCCTTCAATTTCTCCAGCTGCTTCTGCAAAAGCCTGATGAGGGGAATGACCTGACTCAAGCTGGCAGTGTCTGAACTGACTTCACATGTGGCAAGTTCGAAGGGTTGGAGAATTTTGCACAAGACAGAAATCATTCTCCACTGCGCTTGAGTCAGGTGCATTACCCCTCTTTTGCCTATATCAGTGATGGCTAACCTTGACACTCCAGCTGTTGTTGAACTACATATCCTAGCATGCCCTGCTACAGTTTTGTTATTTGGCCATGCTAAAACTGATACAGGGCATGCTGGGATGTGTAGTTCAACAACAGCTGGAGTGTCAAGGCTAGCCATCACTGGCTTATATTGTAGGTGGATGTATAGGATTTAATGGCCTTTTGCTGCTCCTCCATCCTCTGAAGCATATAGAGTGTTGAATTCCACCTCTTTACCACCTCTTGCTTCAGTTGATGGCAGGGCAGGTTCAGGAGTGTTTGCTGTTGCTCTAGTCTTCAGCACGCGGTGGCAGAATGTCAAAAGTGGGCCGCAATTTTTCGGGCCACCGACAGCATCTCCTGTACATCCCTGTCATTTAAAAAAAAAAATCTGCACCCCCAAATTAATTGTATGTGCAAATAATGGGACGTGCTGGAATTTGCCCAGATTGAATGCACGCACAATATTGGTGGCGTTGTCCAATATCACAAACCCATTCTGCGATGATGTCCCTCATTTTCCGTAAGAGGTTGTCAGCTGTGTGCCTCTTAACAAAAGCTGTGATACATAGCGTAGCCTGCCTAGGAATGAGTTGGCATTTTGTAGGACACTGGTGACTCTTTTTCTGACGTCTTTGTACATTCTCGGTATCGCCTGCCTAGTGAAGTGGAACCTAGATGGGATTTGGTACCGGGGACACAATACCTCCATCAATTGTCTAAATCCCACTGCACTAATGGTGGATACCAGATGCACATCTAAAACCAACATAAGTGTCAAGGCTTCAGTTATCTGCTTTGCAACAGGATGACTGCTGTCATCTTTCATCTTCCTCACAAAATACTGTTGGACAGTCAGTTGCTTATTTGAAGTAGTACAAGTGGTCTTCCGACTTCCCCTCTGGGATCGACTGGGATCGACTCCCAGCAGCAACAACAGCAGCGACAGCAACAGCAGGCGTAACACTCAAGGATCCTCCGGAGGAATCCTGGTTATGAGAGAACTCCTCAGTCTTGACAGTGACATATTCTACAGGACTACTGATGTTCCTGGCTGAGGAGGAAGTTGACGTTGAGAGAGTTGGTGGTGTGGCTTGCAGGAGCTTGAGTACAGGAGGAAGAAGGGATTTAGGTGTCAGTGGACTGCTTACGCTCTTACCCAAAGTTTCACAACTTGACACTGACTTATGATGAATGCGCTGCAGGTGACGTATAAGGGAGGTTGTTCCTAGATGGTTAACATCCTTACCCCTACTTATTACAGATTGACAGAGGCAACACACGGCTTGACACTGTTGTCCACATTTGTGGAGAAATAATTCCACAACGAAGAGGTGGCTTTTTTGGTAGTTTGCCCAGGCATCACAATGGGCTTCTTCATCCCACGGACAACAGGTGTCTCCCCCGGTGCCTGACTTAAACAAACCACATCACCATCAGAATCATCATCATCAAG
The DNA here is from genome assembly GCF_028390025.1 of Pseudophryne corroboree. Lineage (NCBI taxonomy): Eukaryota > Metazoa > Chordata > Amphibia > Anura > Myobatrachidae > Pseudophryne > Pseudophryne corroboree. The sequence goes on along the minus strand of NC_086445.1, from coordinate 858,298,756 downwards.
TTCCTCCTCAGCGCCAGCAACACCCATATCCTCATCCTGGTGTACTTCAACAGTGACATCTTCAATTTCAATATCAGGAACTGGACAGTGGGTGCTCCTTCCAGCACTTGCAGGGGACGTGAAAATGGTGGGAGGAGCCACCTCTTCCCGTCCAGTGTTGGGAAGGTCAGGCATCGCAACCGCCGACACACTTGGACTCTCCTTGGGGATTTGTGATACCATCTCAGAACGCACAGTTCTTTTCTGTGCTTTTTCCAGCTTAACTCTTTTAATTTTTCTAGTGGGAGGATGAGGGCTTCCATCGTCATGTGAAGCTGAACCACTAGTCATGAACATAGGCCAGGGCCTCAGCCGTTCCTTGCCACTTCGTGTCGTAAATGGCATATTGGCAAGTTTACATTTCTTCTCAGACCACTTAAATTTCTTTTTTTGGGTGTTTTTACTGAACTTTGGCTTGTTTGATTTTACATGCCCTCTGCTATCACATTGGGCATCGGCCTTGGCAGACGACGATGGCATTTCATTGTCTATGTCATGGCTAGTGGCAGCAGCTTCAGCACTAGGAGAAAGTGGTTCTTCTTGATCTTTCCCTATTTTCTCCTCCAAATTTTTGTTCTCCATTATGTTTCTGGAGTTATACAACACAATATGCGGCACAGGAATGACTGATGGCTGATGCACAGGACACTACCACTGGTCTGATGCAGCACAACACAGCAACACTGTGAGGGACTTGTTATTATTATTATTATTATTATTATTATTATTATAATACTGTAGCAGTGGACATATAGCAGCAGCGTATACCACTGTGACTGCCTGGTCACTGGAATGACTGATGGCCAGGACACTACCACTGGTCTGATGCAGCACAACACAGCAACACTCACAATGTGAGGGACTTCTTGTTGTTGTTATTATTATTATTATTATTATTATTATTATAATAATAAAACTTTAGCAGTGGACATATAGCAGCAGCGTATACCACTGTGACTGCTTGGTCACTGGAATGATTGATGGCCAGGACACTACCACTGGTCTGATGCAGCACAACACAGCAACACTGTAAGGGACTTATTATACAGCAGCACTGTGTTACGATCATGATGCTCAGGACAGGGGAGATCTTATGTAGTGAGTCCTGAGCACCAAGACGGAATGCTGGGATTGGGAAATGGGAAGGAAATAGCCCCTAGCACCCTACCTCCGTTGTCTTACCCGTGTTATCAATTCACGCCTGAACGACTATGGTTTCTTGGGCCCATGGCAGCCGCGTTTGAAGGGCGGATTAGGTCTGCCCAACTCCGATGCCCCCTCAGGTCTTAACGAGAGACAAGGCGTGAACTGAGACAGGGTAATAACAAGGGGACCTCTAACTGAAACAACCACGCTAGGGGCTATAAACTACCTAAAAACTAAACGTATGTGCGGCACGCCGCCAAAGGAAAATAACTACAAAGAAACCACTGTCCACTTCCCCACACGGCACCGCCGAGTTCCGGGGAGGACAGTGAAAGCGTAAACCTCCGCAAATGCACCAATTCACAGTGAAGTAAACACTAAGCGGCATAGGCCGCAACACGCAGCAGAAGCCACTACTCACGAAACCGGACGAGAACCCCAGATGACAGAGACAGGTTCGCAAGGACTAGAAGGATTCCCAGGACCGGCTTCGGACCTCCAAATTACAAGAGGGCAGGGAGCAAGATCCACCAAACACGGCTGACAGGAACAGAGTACTGCAAGACAGGAACAGCATACAAGAAGCTATCACCGGCGGGGCTGCAGTGTGCTGGCTCACATAAAAAGGCCCTGCTGGCCAATAACAGGAGGGCCAGCAGGACCAGCCCCTAGACCCTAATTACTAGTTGCCGTGCAGCTGCCCTGCTGCACGAGCAACCTAATTAACTATTCTTAGCAACGGGGAACGCGGTCCACCTGTGGCATCCCCGTTGCTATGCACCCGGCGGCCCTGCACGCACGGCGTCCTGCGTTGCCAGGGACCCGGCGGCTATCATGCGCACGGCGTCCTGGCGTTGCTAGGCGCCGTGCGGGGGACAGGGAAGGAGAGAGGCGCGACGGCCGTGACCGCTGCTCAGTCAGGGCACGGCCAAAGACCGCCGCGCCTAACAGTACCCCCCCCCTTGAGGAGGGGTTAAAGAACCCCTAGAGCCAGGTTTCTGAGGAAACTCCTGAAAGAATATCCTCTTAAGCTTAGGAGCATGTAAATCCTTATCCAACACCCAAGATCTTTCTTCAGGGCCATAACCTTTCCAGTGGACCAAAAAATAGAGCCGACCCCGAGAAAGCTTAGAATCTAAAACCTTCTCCACCAAGAACTCTTGTTGCCCCTGAACATCCACCGGAGATCTACCCTGGGAAGTCCTCCGAGGAAATCTCCTGGAAGAAAAATACTGTTTCAAAAGAGAACAGTGAAAAGTATTGCCAATTTTGAGAGATCTCGGCAAGCGTAGCTGAAAAGCAACTGGGTTGACCTTCTTAATGATAAGGAATGGTCCAATAAATTTGGGTCCCAATCTAGCCGAGGGTTGTCGGAGCTTGATGTTGCAAGTTGACAACCATACCTTATCTCCCACCTTAAAAGTGCAAGGACGCCGGAGCCTATCAGAAAATTTCTTTTCTCGGAAGGCAGCTTTTCTCAAGGCAAGGTGCACCTTTCTCCAAATTGTTCTGAGATGGGAGGTTAAGGTCAATGAGGAGACTGGAGAATGAGGAAAAAAAGAGTTGGCTCTAGGATGAAAGCCAAAGACCGAAAAGAATGGGGACTCCTTGGTGGAAGAATGACAAGAGTTATTATAAGCAAATTCGGCTAAAGGAAGAAATTCAGACCAATCATTCTGGAGTTTGGCCGAATACAACCGTAAATACTGTTTTAATGACTGGTTAACTCGTTCGGTTTGTCCGTTAGATTGTGGATGGTACCCAGATGTTAAAGAGAGTTTCAGAGGGTAATCGGGGAAGAGCAATGAAATGAGCCATCTTACTAAAACGATCTACTACCACCCAAATGACTCGAAATCCGGCTGAAAGAGGAAGGTCCACCACGAAATCCATGGATATATGTGACCATGGCCTGAGAGGAACGGCTAAAGGTACGAGTTGCCCGATCGGCAATGAACGAGGAACCTTATGCCGTGCACAAACCTGACAGGAATGGACAAATTCCCTTACATCTTTAGAAAGACTAGGCCACCACACTGAGCGAGAGACTAACTCCAAGGTCTTAGTGATACCTGGATGACCAGAAACTTTGTTGTCATGAAACTCAGCTAAAACAGTGCCTCTCAGAAATTCAGGGACAAAGAGACGATCAGCAGGAGTAAGTTTAGGAGCCTGCTGTTGAAGCTGGACTGAGTAAATAAATCCTGTGTGAAGCCTGCCCGGATGACAGATGATGGAACTATGGGGGTAGTAACAGGATGGTTATTGTGAACCGGAAGAAAACAACGTGACAGGGCATCAGCTTTAGTATTTTTGGAACCGGGCCTGAAGGTGATAATAAACCTGAAACGAGTAAAAAACAATGCCCAACGTGCCTGCCGAGCATTAAGCCGTTTAGCTGACTCAATATACTGCAGGTTCTTATGGTCAGTAAACACTGTAATGGTATGCCTAGCTCCCTCCAGCCAATGCCTCCACTCCTCGGAAGCCCATTTAACTGCCAGCAATTCTCGATTACCAACATCATAGTTGGATTCTGCGGAGGAGAATTTCCTGGACATGAATACACAAGGGTGTAATTCCTGAGACTCCGGATCTCCCTGAGATAGGATAGCCCCCACTCCAAACTCTGAGGCATCTACCTCGACTATAAAGGAGAGCTCCGGGTTAGGGTGCCTGAGAATAGGAGCCGAGACAAAGGCCTGCTTTAAGGCCCGAAAGGCAGACTCGGCTGCAGGCGACCAATTGGAAGGGTCCGCTCCTTTTTTAGTCAATGCTACTATAGGAGCGACCAAATCAGAAAAGGTATGAATGAACCGCCTATAATAGTTTGCAAACCCTAAAAAGCGCTGAATTGCTTTTAAATTTGTGGGTTGCACCCAATTAAGGATGGCCTGGAGTTTTTTCGGTTCCATGAAAAATCCCTGGGGAGAAATAATATACCCCAAGAAGGACACTTCCGTGATGTGAAAATCACATTTCTCTAGTTTTGCGTATAAATGATTCTCCCGTAGTTTTTGAAGAAGCAGACGCACATGGGTAATATGTTGTTCCATAGACTCAGAATAAATCAAAATGTCGTCTAAATAAACGACAACGAACTTTCCAAGAAAGTCACGAAGAACATCATTGATGAGGTCTTGAAATACCGCAGGAGCATTTGACAGCCCAAAGGGCATCACCAGGTATTCATAATGACCCGACTGTGTGCTGAAAGCCGTCTTCCACTCATCCCCAGATCTTATTCGGATGAGATTGTAAGCTCCTCTAAGATCGATTTTTGAGAAGATAACGGCAGAGCGTAACTGATCAAAAAGTACTGAAATCAAAGGCAAAGGGTAGGTGTTTTTAACAGAAATTTTATTCAGAGCCCGAAAATCAATACATGGTCTGAGCGACCCATCTTTTTTCTCAACAAAAAAGAATCCTGCACTCAAAGGAGATTTCGAGGGCCTAATGAAGCCTTTTTTCAGGCTTTCCTGGATATAATTATCCATAGCCGTGGTTTCTGGCCCGGAGAGGGCAAATAATCTCCCCTTAGGTAAAGTGGTCCCGGGAACTAAATCTATAGCGCAGTCATAGGACCGATGGGGAGGCAGAACGTCCGCATTACCCTTGGAGAAAACATCAGCAAAATCCTGATATTCCAAAGGAATAAGTTCTGGGGTAACTGCCGCAATCCGGACTGGATGGGAAATACACTCCTTAACACAAAAAGGACCCCATTGGGAAATCTCCCCAGACCGCCAATCTATGGTGGGATTATGAAAGGCAAGCCAGGGGTGACCCAAAACTACTGGAACTGCTGGACAATGTGTAAGGTAAAATTCTATTTCTTCTGAATGTAGGGCCCCCACTGTCAGCAATACTGGAGGTGTGCGGTGAGTAATAACCCCATTGGAAAGCGGACCCCCATCCAAGCCGTGCATGGTGATACGTCTATCTAAGGGTATCTGTGGAACGCCTAAAGCCTTAACCCAAGCTAAATCCATAAAATTTCCTGCAGCTCCACTGTCGACGAAGGCCGACACCAACGAACTGAGGCTGCCAAAGGAAATCTTTACCGAAACTAAAAGAGAATTATTAGAGGAGATTAACTGCAGACCCAAGTGAACCCCCTCACAATTCACTTGGTCAGAGCGTTTCCTGTCGTGTTCAGGCAGTTACGTGCGATATGTCCCTTACCACCACAATACAAACAAAGACCAGAACTTAACCTTCTGGTTCTTTCCTCTGGGGACAGCCGGGAGAGACCCATTTGCATGAGCTCCTCGACGTCCTCAGGAAAAGTATATACACATGGATTAGGCCTAAAAGTTGTTCCTCTTTCAGCCCTCTGCTCTCGGAGACGACGATCAATTTTAATAGCGAGCTCCATGAGTTTGTCTAGAGTCTCAGGAGCGGGGTACTGAAGGAGACTGTCTTTAATAACTTCCGACAAACCGAGGCGAAACTGACTGCGCAGGGCCGGGTCATTCCAGCCACAGTCGTTCGACCAACGGCGAAATTCGGTACAATACACCTCTGCTGGATTTTTGCCTTGCTTAAGGGCACGCAGGTGACTCTCAGCTGATGCTTCTCTATCTGGGTCATCATATAAGAGGCCTAAGGATTTAAAAAAGGCGTCTACTGATAACAAAGCAGCATCATCCGCTCTTAGCCCAAACGCCCAGGTCTGTGGATCACCCTGAAGTAGAGACATCACAATCCCGACCCGCTGAGACTCAGTACCAGAGGAACGGGGCCTTAAACGAAAATAAAGCTTACAAGCTTCCTTAAAATTAAAAAAATCCTTTCGGTTACCCAAAAAACGGTCAGGTAAATGCATCTTTGGTTCTGGAAACATACTCGGGGAGGCTCGCAAAAGATCTTCCTGCGATCTCACCCGAAGAGTAAGGTCCTGAACCATCTGAGTTAATTCCTGTATTTGGTTAACCAAAAGCTGACTGGGGTTTGGCCCTAAACCTGCCGGATTCATGAGGCCGAATTTCTAGGCCCACCAATACAACAGAAAAAATTAAACCCCCTTTTTTTTTATGTGGGCCGGTGATAATGTTACGATCCTGATGCTCAGGACAGGGGAGATCTTATGTAGTGAGTCCTGAGCACCAAGACGGAATGCTGGGATTGGGAAATGGGAAGGAAATAGCCCCCAGCACCCTACCTCCGTTGTCTTACCCGTGTTATCAATTCACGCCTGAACGACTATGGTTTCTTGGGCCCATGGCAGCCGCGTTTGAAGGGCGGATTAGGTCTGCCCAACTCCGATGCCCCTTCAGGTCTTAAAGAGAGACAAGGCGTGAACTGAGACAGGGTAATAACAAGGGGACCTCTAACTGAAACAACCACGCTAGGGGCTGTAAACTACCTAAAAACTAAACGTATGTGCGGCACGCCGCCAAAGGAAAAGAACTACAAAGAAACCACTGTCCACTCCCCCACACGGCACCGCCGAGTTCCGGGGAGGACAGTGAATGCGGTCCACCTGTGGCGTCCCCGTTGCTATGCACCCGGCGGCCCTGCACGCACGGCGTCCTGCATTGCCAGGGACCCGGCGGCTATCGTGCGCACGGCTTCCTGGCGTTGCTAGGCGCCATGCGGGGGACAGGGAAGGAGAGAGGCGCGGCGGCCGTGACCGCTGCTCAGTCAGGGCACGGCCGAAGACCGCCGCGCCTAACACACTGGACATATGGCAGCAGAGGACACCACCACTGTGAATGGTCACTGGACTGACTGATGCACAGGACACTAGCACTGGTCAGATGCAGGACAACACAGATAATTATACAGCAGCACTGGGCATATGGCAGCAGATGACACCACCACTGTGAATGGTCACTAGACTGACTGATGCCCAGGACACTACCACTGGTCTGATGCAGGTCAACACAGCAACACTGTAAGGGACTTACTATACAGCAGCACTGGACATATGGCAGCAAAGGCCACCACCACTGTGACTGATGCAGCACAACACACCACCACTGAACTGATGCAGCACAACACAGCACCACTGGACAGCACTGGACATATGGCAGCAGAGGACACCACCACTGTGACTGATGCAGCACAACACACCACCACTGAACTGATGCAGCACAACACAGCACCACTGGACAGCACTGGACATATGGCAGCAGAGGACACCACCACTGTGACTGATGCAGCACAACACACCACCACTGAACTGATGCAGCACAACACAGCACCACTGGACAGCACTGGACATATGGCAGCAGAGGACACCACCACTGTGACTGATGCAGCACAACACACCACCACTGAACTGATGCAGCACAACACAGCACCAATGGACAGCACTGAACATATGGCAGCAGAGGACACCACCACTGTGACTGGACAGATTCAGCACAAGCCACGGACACTGAGAACACTGAGAGAATGGAGACACATCCTCTCTGTACACTCTCCAATGCCGGAGTGAAAATGGCGGGGACGTGCGGCTCCATATAAGAAATCCAAATCCCGTGAGAATCCGACAGCGGGATGATGATGTTTTGCCTCGTTCTTGTTTCCGCGTCAGGCGGGAAAACCTGAGCCTGGCTCGTAACCGGACACAAATGGTGAAGTTCGGTAGGGTTCGGTCCAATGAGAACAGAACCCGCTCATCTCTACTTTATACAGTCAAAACCCTGGCACAAACGTCAGTATGACAGGAAAGGCTCTGCTTCACCCCACCTCACGTCACTGCGGTATATATGCCCCCCCCCCCCCCTCGGCTTACTAGTCTTGAGTCCCAGCAGATCTTCATTCAGGATACTGGTGCCGGCATTTCGGTCCATGTCAGGATTCTGACGCTGGTATTCTTGCTGTCATGACACTGAATGCCAGGATCCTGACTGGATCCCCAGTTAGCAGTGCTGGTGAAACACTAAGTGCGCTTGTAGCTATCTCCTATAACTTGTATAGCATATTTTGATGCTATTGTATGGATCAAGGATTACAGTCACAGTGCATATACGTGCCTACTTTCCTGGTACATATGTATAACTCATTATTTTTTGGGACTCTAAAAAGTGTAGGTCATACTTCCAGGTCTCTCCCACTACCTAGTGAAGTGGTATGATGATACAATTCTCCTAGACAAGAAGTGTTCAGTCCTGTCTCCACAGTAATCATCAGCATCTTCACTAAGAGAATTCTCCTAGAGGGGAACATTTTAGAGTTGGCAAGTATGACAGTATATAATACACATAATAGTGATCCCCAGGATTGGACAGTATGGATGGTGTAGTGGTTAGCATTAATACTTCACATGGGTTTGATTCCAAACATGGGCCTAACTGTGTGGAGTTTGTATATTCTCCTTAGAAACATAGAATTTGACGGCAGATAAGAACCACTTGGCCCATCCAGTCTACCCCTCTTTTTTTATCCTTTTGGGCAATCTCAACCCTTTTTGAACCTTAATTCTTTGTAAAGGTATTCATATGCTTATCCCAAGCATGTTTAAATTGCTCAACAGTCTTAGCCTCTACCACCTCTGATGGGAGGCTATTCCACTTATCCACTACCCTTTCTGTGAAGTAATTTTTCCTTATATTTCCCCTGAACCTCCCCCCCTCCAGTCTCAGTGTATGTCCTCAAGTTCTAATACTTCTCTTCCTTTGTACTTAGTGGGTTTCCTCTGGGTGCTCTGATTTCTTTACACACTCCAAAAATATACTGGTTGGTTAATTGGATCCCAACAAAATGAACCCTATTGTGAATGTGTGTGCATGTACATGTGATAGGGAATATAGACTGTAAACTTCACTGGAGCAGGGACTGATGTAAATGGCCAAATATTCTCTGTAAAGCGCTGCAGAATATGTGTGCTCTATATAAGTAACTGATAATAAATAAAAGAAATCCCCAAAAGCACTGGTCTTTGATCATTGCAGATTTTTATTTATTTATTTATTTATTTATTTGGGGGGGGGGGGGGTACAGGGGTGTTTCCCATTTCATCCTGGGCTTCACTAGAAGAGGCCCTGTCAACCAATGATTTATTTACAGACAAATACTGTAATCCCAGGAATTTATAAAAAGTTAAACAGCAAGCAAAGCCAATGTTTATAATAACGAAATAACAAAAAAATAAACATACTGTACAATATCAAATATACTACATTAAAACTAAAATAGGTCCAATTAAACTGCAATAAAGTATTACAGATCCTAGTTCTCCTTTGTAAAACAAGAAATAGTAAGACTGCTGATCATAGTTTACACATCTATGTAGAGGGAATCCATTTGGTCTACAGCCCACATTTGATAACATAACACCAGTCACCAGAAACATGAGGTGTGACAGAAATCATAGACCTCTGATAAAATATGCAGATAAAAGTTATTCTGCTGTTATTCAGTGCCCCCAAAGCCAGTGAGGTGAGGTTTCAGTGTAAATGATGTTGGACAAACTTCAATTCTTGAAAGATGTCATTATCAACCACTGAATGAAGTATTAGATAGAAAGTTACACTGTCCACCCATGAAGACTGCATCTGGTAACATACTGTATGCGATAGATACAGAGGTGGATTTAGACCTCATGGGGCCCAAAGCAAAATACCGGTTTAAGGCCCCTTAAACAATCCATAGCACTGTATGTTCATTCCCTTACACTATTTGTTGTTTTTCCTCCTTATATTTTATTACAGTGTATTACTTTCCCTCTTCACTAATTGCACCATGTCCCCTCACCTCTAATTTCTATTATTTCACCACTCAGTTACTGCACTTTAGATCAGTGCTCCCCTCACTGAATGTAGTAGGTCCCCATACCCAATTATTACACCCTCAATAAGTGACCGCGTTGTATATGAGTGATCGAGGCTTACAACACTGCAGGACTGGAGACACAGGCATGTGCTGGAGACTGCATCCAACAGCTGTCTTATCACTGACAACCTGCTAGAGTATTCAGCCAGCCCAGTGCTCTGACATATTTGACGGAGGTCATGGTCCACCGGTAATGCCCTCCATACATTCTAAGTGGCAGGTCCCCCGGGACCCTCAGGGCCCTCTGAGACCCACAGGGCCCTAAGCAGCTGCTTTAGTTGCCTTGTGGTAAATCCTCCTCTGGACGGATGGATAGATAGATAGATAGATAGATACAGATGGAGCCATGCTAGTCGCCGAGAGCGTCCCCATCCGCCTGGGCACGCGCGCCCGTGACGGATACGCGCCACGTTCACTTGAATGGAGAGCGTCTCCGTCCGCGCGCCCGGACAGAGACACTCGGAATGGGAGCGTCTCTGTGTACTCCCGGTGTGACTAGGCGGATGGATCGCCTAGTCACGACAGGAGTGCCCGTTTGCGATGGAGCCGCCTCAGATGAGCGCTGATCCATCTATAGATAGATAGATAAATAGATAGATAGATGTTCTTTTAAACAATATCTATAGAAACAGTGATAAGTGATACCATTGATTCTAATCAGTTAGGTACGTATGAGGTAATTGCTTCAGTATTCATTTGGAAAACTTGTGTATTATAAAGATAAGGTGTCCCTACCAGCAATTAGTACATATTAGATTTTTGTATTCTGCATAAAAGCACTAATTCATTTCAAGGGTGGTGATACATCTTGGTATATGTGTCTAAATTAGCAACAAAATGTGCACCGATGTATCTAGTGTACTTTATACAGGGTTGGACTGGCCCACAGGGGTACAGGGGAAACCCCCGGTGGGCCCCACTGCCTGGGAAAGGGTCCCCCCCCCCCCCCACTCCTTCCACTAAGGATCTGGTTCCAGATTGTGCAATTGAATTATTACACTGCACGGGACTGTGGTGTCTTCTCTATAGTGCATTGCTGTTATTAATCTGGTACATTACCATGCATAGACTAGCAGTGTTTATTATATATATTTATCAAGGGGTCCAGACCATGCACTAATGGTTAGCCAAGCCTCTAAGCATGGGCCCTACTACTGAATTTCCGTGGTGGGCCCTCCATGCCCCAGTCCGACACTGCCTTTATTGAGTCACAATGCTCAGGTACTGTCTTCAGCACAGATTTGGCTGATTGGTTCACTAGAACCACACTCTGGTACCTGTGAGACCTGCTCCACAGCTCATATTCATGTTCTTATGCACGTATGTTGTGGTTCATAGATCATTTGTAACTGACTGCCATGCATGTATAATCCATTTGTCTGATATAATATATGTATAGTACCTGAGCATTGTGACTCAATAAAGGGTACTACAGATACATTGGTGCACATTTTTTGCTAATTTAGACACATATACCAAGATGTTATGTGAGCACTGGTATCACCACCCTTGAAATTACTTAGCAGTGCACATATCCAAGTCTGGACAACTCGTAGACACCAGCTGCTCCCGAATCAGGAGACAATAACACACTGTTGCGCTCATAACCCCACCCGCTTCTCAATAAAAGCACTAATTGTTATAATCACTTCTAATACCGATATATAACTTACAGTAAGGATTTGGTGTATTTCCTAGGTTTCATATATTGAACCTGTACAGTATATACATTGCTATTGCATGTTCTTTTCTTTTCATTACAGAGTTTACGTTATCTCCCCTCTAAAGGATACTGAGAACAGGGAATTTGAGGGGATTTTTAAATGTGAGCTTAAACAAGGAGAAATACATTTACAATGCACAATGGACAATCTTGGACTGGCAGCAGGTATGGTACTGAATATTATTTTCAAAGGCGTTTAAAAGTACAGGTTGAGTATCCCATATCCAAATATTCCGAAATACGGACTTTTTTGAGTGAGAATGAGATAGTGAAACCTTTGTTTTCTGATGGCTCAATGTACACAAACTTTGTTTAATACACAAAGTTATTAAAAATTTTGTATTAAATTACCTTCAGGCTGTGTGTATAAGGTGTATATGAAACATAAATGAATTGTGTGAATGTACACACACTTTGTTTAATGCACAAAATTATTAAAAATATTGGCTAAAATGACCTTCAGGCTGTGTGTATAAGGTGTATATGAAACATAAATGCATTCTGTGCTTAGACTTGGGTCCCATCGCCATGATATCTCATTATGGTATGCAATTATTCCAAAATACGGAAAAATCCGATATCCAAAATACTTCTGGTCCCAAGCATTTTGGATAAGGGATACTCAACCTGTATCATTATTTTGTTTTTGTGTATAATGTACACATGCTACAAAATATAATTTTATTAAAAGAGAAATACATGTTTGTATGTTTATCACACAGGCATTGGAATTGTTAGTGGTTTTCTTATCTACAGTGTGTGGTGAGAATGCCGTATCAGACAGAAATGAAAGGATAATGTGTAACTTTTTGCTTACAGTAGCGATACAAGATGTGTTACTGTTGCAATTTATCATAAATGACCTGAGTTACAGTACGATGTGCTGCGTAAAATCCACCTCTCCAAAATATGGACATGATGCTTTCCACACAAGAGTAATGCTAAGGGGGCAGCTCATTCTCATCTTACAATACCAATTCCATGCCCAGATCTGAGAGGTCACTTAGGGCCTGATAGTGAGTCAGACGACTCTCTTTGGGGTACATTTACTAACAATCGTGTTTGCCTGAGATGGCATTCTCAGGCATATTTAGCCTCTTTTTTCAAACTCAGAGATTTACTAAAGACAAACACAGGAATAAATTACTATATGAACTTCAAAACCTGGCTAATTCTGTAAATAGAGGTCAATATACCATCAAACCAATTCGGAAGTACTTTCAGTAGTAAAGAATACAACACAGAAATTTACTAAGAATCTTGTTTTTAAACACAGAGCAAACTCAGACCTAAAGGCACTTAGCAAATAGATGTCCACCTGATTAGTGTGTTTTGAGAAGCCTGCACATATCAGTGTGATCAGTTTGGTCAGTGTGACCTATGTGATTAGTGTGGTCAGTGTGACCTGTGTGATCAGTTTGGTGTGTGATTAGTGTGGTCAGTGTGACCTGTGTGATCAGTGTGGTCAGTGTGACCTGTGTGATCAGTTTGGTCAGTGTGGTCAGTGTGACCTGTGTGGTCAGTGTGACCTGTGTTATCAGTGTGGTCAGTGTGACCTGTGTGATCAGTGTGGTCAGTGTGACCTGTGTGATCAGTGTGGTCAGTGTGACCTGTGTGATCAGTGTGACCTATGTGATTAGTGTGGTCAGTGTGACCAGTGTGATCAGTGTGACCTGTGTGATCATTGTTGTCAGTGTGACCTGTGTGATCAGTGTGACCTGTGTGATCAGTGTGGTCAGTGTGACCTGTGTGATCTGTGTTATCTGTGTGATCAGTGTGACCTGTGTGGTCAGTGTGACCTGTGTGATCAGTGTGGTCAGTGTGACCTGTGTGATCAGTTTGGTCAGTGTGGTCAGTGTGACCTGTGTGATCAGTGTGACCTGTGTTATCAGTGTGGTCAGTGTGACCTGTGTGATCATTGTGGTCAGTGTGACCTGTGTGATCATTGTTGTCAGTGTGACCTGTGTGATCAGCAGGGCCAGATTAACAATGGGGCGGATGGAGCTCCAGCTCCAGGCCTCCACATATAAATAGGCCCATCATCATGGCAGCATGATCACTAGCCATCTGCTGGTCACATGGTCAGTCATAAATCATAACAATTAAGATTGCATTTCTATTTTTCTCAAAAAATTATGCATTTTTAAAAATATTTTTACATATTTAGGGAGATATTGGAGCTGATAGTGTAGGGTTGTACACGCCCACATGGCTCTGGCCACACCCATATAGCACTAATCACACCTCCCCCATTTCTCACAATAGGCCCTTGAATATTTTCAGCTCCAGGCCCAAGTGGCCCTTAATCCGGCCCTGGTGATCAGTGTGGTCAGTGTGACCTGTGTGATCTGTGTTATCTGTGTGATCAGTGTGATCCGTGCAGTGCTTCTGTGTGTAAATGTAAAGTAATAGTAATAGTTAATAGTAATAGTAAAAGTAATAGTTGGAAATCAGAATAAAAATGTGTGGGCTTCCCCCCAACAAGCATAACCAGCCCCAGGCCAGTCCTGATTAAAAAAATACAGGGACAAAATGCATAGGGGTCTCCAGTATTTTAACAACTAGCACTGGACTCTTAAAGCTGACTCTGGTTCTAAAAATCCAGGAAAAAAAACATGTAGGGGTCCCCTGTATTTTTAGAAACAGCACTGTGCGCCACTAGCAGGAAGGTGGGGCGGGGGAGGGGGGAGGTGGTAATGCCACAACCAGTGGACACACTTCGACGGGGTCACCCTGGCCAAAGCATTAACCCCTCCAACTAGTCATCAGCCCAGGCATTCCTTGGGAAGTGGGGGGCCCCCACTCTAAAGTGTACACCACTGCTGGGCGGTGGGTGCGAGGTTGATAGCATTCAGTAATAGATAGATTTAAAGTAATATTGCAAGCCTTCCCTGCATGCCGGAACTTGTAGCACCACAATACAGGGAACCCATATGAATTTTTACCGCATATTTTTTTAACCCTGTTGGCTCGAAGAGCCCTGGGCTGTTTATGCTTGTGTGTGTGTGTGTGTGGGGGGGGGGGCAGGCACACTGATCTGATCTGTGCAGGCTTCTCAGAACACGCTGCTCACAGGCAGGACTATACAACTCGGGCACAAATACGATTGAATGCTCACACTATTACACACGACTAAACATAGCATATGTACACCATCGGAAAAAACTATTCCGTCAAACAGGATTCTTAGTAAATGTAATCTTGAAAAACTCACAAATCCCTGCAATGCCAATCATGTTTAAAATTGGGCTAAACACGTTTGTTAGTAAATTTACACCTTAGGACAGACACAGCATTTTTTAGGTATATCCATCCTATTCTGATTCAGAAGGAACTTGGCCAGATCTGTCTTTCCATTAAACAGGACATTTCGGGGCAAGGACTGGGCGGTAACAATGCAATTGCATGTAACCACCAGGACATATGGGAGAGTTCTGTAAGTGTTGTGGGCACGGATAAAGAAGTGATAAGCGCAAAGTGTTAACGCACCAGCCAGTCAGCTCCTGTCATTTTTAAAATCCGTAATGATTGGCTGGTGCGATATCACTTTGCACTCATCACTGCTTTATCACTTCTTTATCCCTTCTCCAGGTGTATACATCTGCCCCCATAGTGTGTGTGTGTGTGTGTGTGTGTGTGTGTGTGTGTGTGTGTGTGTGTGTGTGTGTGTGTGTGTCGAGGGTGGGGGTGCAGGTTAAGTCTTGTATATTAGCTTTTTAGTACCTTTTCTGTGTGTTGTAAAATGTGTGCTGGCTGTCTGTCCCTGGGGATCAGAAGCATCACTGTGGGCCGTATTTAATAGGAGTCGGAAACTGCCATCTTATCGGAAAGACGGCAGTTTCCAACTGATTGAGGTCGGAACGGGTTCCGACCTATTCCATGTTGGGCCTTTTCTTCAGACAAGTTGGGAAACTCTACATGTCGGAAGAGTGTCAGAATACACACGGATCGCCGCCAAGCTGCGTGTATTGTCGGAAGCTGGGCCAAACCCGACAGGTTTTAGCCAAATTTCCGATAATGTCAATCCGACTTTAAAAAAAGTCGGATTGACACTGTCAGGACCGGGCCAAACCTGTCAGGTTTGGCCCGGCATTGAAGACAGTGCTATCGGGTCCTTTCCGTCGGAAAGGACCCGACAGCTATTGAATACAGCCCTTTGTGTATAATCCGTCCCTAGATGTAACTAGCCAATGTGTAATTAGCCAATGGGAGTCTAGGGAGCTGGTTGAGGAAGGAGAAGCTGAGAGCTGTGTCCCAGCCGGGGCAGTGGTGGCTGTGATACACACAGCGATGCTCCTGATCCCAGGGACAGACAGCACACATTTTATGACACACAGCAAAGGTGCCATAAAGCTTATATTCAAGACTTAACCTGACCCATCAATCCCCCTCCCCCCCCCCCCCCCCCCATCTTCCCCACCCGGCACTATATAATATGTGGTTTGAGCTGCAGCCCACATGCAGTAGGAGCCATTGCTGACTGCTGTATTTATTCACAATACTGTGGGCGCTCAGAAGAGATATATTTACAACAGCTGCTGGTTTTGTAAAATATAGATTTTATTAATATTACTCCTGAATAATTTCTAAGTCACTTAGATCTTATATGTATCACAATAAAACAATTATCCAATAATAAAACATTTAAAACATTTAGAAAGGACTATTGTCCGAGCGCTCAACACTTGCTGACAGTCCTGCAGGTAAGCTGGTGATTAGTATGATTAGTATGCATATGCCGGCTGTTAGTAATCAGTAGTGCTTATCACACAGTTTTGAGCTCAATAGCAAATTAATAGAAGCAGTTCATTGCTTTATATAGCCTGTTATACTTCACCAAGTCCGGACTGGTTAAATGGATTCGATAATATATAGCATGTGCTGCAGACAGTTCCACATCTGTATTGTATCTGGAGATGGATCTTGCTCGTGCTTACTCACTCACAGACAGGTCACTCGGTAGTGATTCCTGGATATTGCACTCCAGTCCATAGATGACTGCATTCATACTGAAACATTTTTCAAAACAGTCGACACTAATAATTTTCTTAGATATAATAGTAGTCATCATATAGCCTGGAGGAATAATATTCCAAAAAGTCAGTTTCTTAGGTTAAAAAGAAACTGTTCTAAGGAGAGTGATTTTAGGGAGCAGGCATATAAGATCTATCAGGCCTTCCAAGAACAAGGCTATCCTGAGCATGTTTTGACAAAAGCTCTAAAAGAGGTAGAACTTAGAAATAGAACCACCCTGTTAGAAGATAGGGACTCCAGAAAATGTGTGAACAAAATCAAAGAATCAGGTACCCCTAGAGAGAACTGTGTGTTTGTTACACAATACAACACACACGCTGCACAAATAAGACAAATAATCAATAAAAATACCCCTTTACTTAGAATTGATCCTTTATTGGAGCCTGATATTGGCACTAAAGTGAAGGTAGTTTATAAAAAATCGGAATCACTACAACTCAAATTAGCACCAAGTATGTTTAATTTAAATAAAAATACTGAAAAAATTGTAGAACAAAGAGAAATTGGTAATGAAGGAACCCCCAGTAATATTATTACAGGGGTGAATCCTTCTGACTGGCTAAAAAAGAGGCAAAAACCCCATGGATTTTTTAGGTGTGGTCTATCTAGGTGCTTAACAAGTAACAATATAAATACGAATAACAAGCTATGTAAATCGAAAGTTACAGGCGAGGAGTTTGTAGTATCACAGTTCTTGAACTGCAATTCTACTTATGTAGTATACGTAGTGGAATGTGGCTGTGGCATACAGTATGTGGGCCGCACCATCAGGAAACTGAAGGTGCGGTTCTTAGAACTAAGAAGAAACATACTGAAGAAATGCCCATTACACAGTCTATCTAGACACACCAGCTCTTGTGAATTAGGTGCTATAACGAACATTCGGGTAATAGCCCTGGAACAAGCTAAATTAACAGAAAGAGGGGGGGACCGGTTTACCTTACTTTGTAGAAGGGAGGCCTTCTGGATTTTTCGTTTGAGAACACTCGAACCACATGGTCTCAACGAAAATATAGAACTCAATAATATCTAAATGGTCCCCTCCCAGTATATCCCTAATGTATCTCTTGGGGTTTTTACATCATCCCCCTCCTTACTCCCTCTATCGGCCTTACTACCCCCTATTATAATTTGTCTGTAATAATAATAATTATAATATTCGTATTAAGAAATACACTTTCCCTCCTACTTCTATATCTTGGAATATCTTAACATAGCCCCAGCATATATATAGGGTCTGGGCGACCTTAGATTAAGAGTATTTTTAAAAAAATTTAACAAATAATGTTTGGCTCTTTGTATAAGCTGATTTACTAGGATAAGTTAATTTATTAGAATTATGTACGAAAAATGCATTGTTTTTAAGCTATTTGTCCATGTATATGTTTATCTCTCTGTCTTTTAATTTATTTTGTTACAAAAGTTGATTATACATAGATCTGGATAATTAAAATTTGATTGAATATACGACTAGGAAGACGGAGATCCCCTATACCATAAATGCCGTTATATGTATGTGCAATGTCGCTATAATAGATAAGAAGATCCGAGAAATCATAGGGTCATAGAAATAATCATTTAATTCTGAAATACTATCTTTGTCAAGCACCTCAATGTGGCCTTCTAGTCATATTTATTTATATTTTGGTAATAAAGATTATGTATTCCTCGAATATATGTTTTATATATACTGTCTAAATAAGAATAATGGTACTTAGCGGATTGAATGTCCCGAGAGTACAATATAAATGTGATTAGTACTGTTCAACTGCTGGTTATTTCTAATGTTATAACTTGCTGATAAAAGCCAAGAAAGAGTTAAAACTCTCCTGAGTGGTAACTAATGAGGAAATTGAAGCTGGTATAAATAGAGCTCTAGAAACACTGTCAGTCATACCTCTGATGAAACCGCCCCTTGAAGAGGCGGAGAAACGCGTCAGGTGACTGATTTTGACCGTGGAACGCAGGTGGAACGCAACCGGAAGCCGGAAGCCCCGAACCCGGAAGCCGCGTATCGCGGCTAAACACAGCATCTCCTGCAGCTCAGGGCTTGCTGCCCGTACCGCTCCTCCTGACAGCTAAGTGGCACAAGAAGGTACAGACCATCATTACCTTCTAAAAGAACCCCCAGCATTGGGGAATCACTACCGAGTGACCTGTCTGTGAGTGAGTAAGCACGAGCAAGATCCATCTCCAGATACAATACAGATGTGGAACTGTCTGCAGCACATGCTATATATTATCGGATCCATTTAACCAGTCCGGACTTGGTGAAGTATAACAGGCTATATAAAGCAATGAACTGCTTCTATTAATTTGCTATTGAGCTCAAAACTGTGTGATAAGCACTACTGATTACTAACAGCCGGCATATGCATACTAATCATACTAATCACCAGCTTACCTGCAGGACTGTCAGCAAGTGTTGAGCGCTCGGACAATAGTCCTTTCTAAATGTTTTAAATGTTTTATTATTGGATAATTGTTTTATTGTGATACATATAAGATCTAAGTGACTTAGAAATTATTCAGGAGTAATATTAATAAAATCTATATTTTACAAAACCAGCAGCTGTTGTAAATATATCTCTTCTGAGCGCCCACAGTATTGTGTATATTTTGGTTGTTTCTAGTTTTGGTGGATATCCAGATCCCCAATTGTGGGCAGCTAGAGGAGTAGAACAACATTATAAAATAGAAATTACCCTATCCAATTACTCATTTTCTAAACAGCGCCCACTTTTCTGTGTATATTTTTCTGCTGTATTTATTGGCAGTTGCCAAATCTCTGTTAAATCTCAACATTTAACTGGCTAGTATCCAGGATGACATATGACATTAGAAAGTCTGCTGTATGATGTGTTGTAAATTTCGCTGTCCTAAAACAAACCATTTTTAATTATTGTTAGCACAAAGCGAGAAACGTGCGGTGCCATATCCGATTGTGTCCCAAGCCAGGAACTCAGAAAGTATTTTGGTAAGTTTCACACTTTTTAGACACACTAGTTGAATTCAATGGATGTACTACTATATTCCGGTGCTCGGGATCCCAACCACCGGAATGCCAGCAGCTGGGCAAGTGCAAAAGAGCCCCTTGCGGGTTCGCTGCGCTCGCCACCCTGTGGGCATGGTGGCGGGCTACACTTGCCATGCTATTTATTCAGAGGCAGAACTCTGGGAGGCAACGGAGTCATCTGCCGCCGGGCTCCTGCTCTGAAGGGGGGCACCTCTCCTCCCATTCTGTGACACCATTGAATTAAGTTAATTGATAGCTGTTGCTGTCTTTTTAGTGGCCGACTTCCTCACTGGTCCCTGCATCATTACAAATCACACCCACTTTATTATACTAAATATGCTCATTTTCCAAGTGTCATACCCAGGATTAAAAACCACAACCTATTACACTGGAAGCGGCACCTTACTGATGAAGCTGTTTGCTCCTGTATAGGAAATATGAGAATTTTAACTATATGAAGATACTTCTCTGACAATTACACGTAACTTCATATAGTTAGAATTCTCATGCTTCCTCTACAGGAGCAAATAGCTCCATCAGTAAAGTGTCTGCTGTCAGTGTAACAGGTCATGGGTTCTAATCCTGGGTATGACTGCTAAGAAATGTGTGATTTAAAATAAAAGACAATTAAATGTATAAATACAGTATATCATTTTTTTTCAGAACACTCCATACACACACATATAAATATATATATATATATATATATATATACATACATATACACACACACACACGCGCACATACACACATATATTTATCTTAATATAGGAAATATTTATTTTGCCTCCGGGCGACTGTGACGAACTTACACCACTGTATTTATTCTCCCTCCAGGGGTTTTGTGGACACCCCAAGAGGGAGAATAGTTGTCAGTATCCCGGCGGTCGGGATCCCGAAGCCGGTGGGATATCGAGTGCCTCCCGTATTCAATTATACATTTTATTTGAATTGTCAAATTAACCAGTAAAATACATGGCAACTGTAAACTCCCATTAAATCCTTTGAACCTTAATGATAAGAATATTTACATTATTTTGTGATTAGCCACAGTAGCTTTTGTGCTCTTTATTTATCAATCTCCTTAGCTTGCAGTGGTCTCCCATTCATCTTCCCACTGGGGAGAGGGCTACTGGGAGGCCCGGGGGATGCTGGGAGATGTAGATCTCCCTGCTGCTACCCCAGGCGGGATGACATTGCATGACATTGCATGGGGATGACACACACACACACACACACACACACACACACACACACACACACACCAACTTACACAAACGCACAGACACTCACACACATGCATTATTCTCACCGCAGCTGCAGAGGAGAAGACACTGATTCAGAAGGTAAGTAATTGCTGACTAATTAAGCTAGTTGGGGGTTCCAGAACAAGTCCTGGTGATTATTTCTAAAATGGATGATTTTGGGAAAAATCAGACTTCCTCTGGAGGTGCGAGAAAAAAGACGTGGTGATATCTACACAAAATCACATCTCATTTTCAGTCCTCTAATTTAATAGCAAAACCCAGCGGTTGCACTAAAAACCCCACTACACAGGGTTTTTTTTAATTTCCCGACGATAATTGAATTCCCCCCTAAGGGTTTGCAACAAACCTGTCTCCCCTATCCATCACTGTTGTCTGACTGGTGCTCTAGAGTGTAAGCTTTCATGAACAGAGTCCTCTTCCCTCATGTGCTTTACCTTCCCTCACTACTCCATCATCTCCTCCCCATTGTCATCAATGGCAGAGAACATCTGGGTTCAGCTGGTATTGCTTTTGTGGTATAATGACTGGGGTGTAGTATGGCTGACCGGCGGTTACCGACGCCGGGATCCCGGCAGCATACCGACGCCGGGATCCCGGCGGGGAGGGGCGAGTGCAGCAAGCCCCTTGCGGGCTCGGTGGCGACCTACGGTAGCAACGGGTTCTATTCCCACTCTATGGGTGTCGTGGACACCCACGAGTGGAAATAGTCCCTGTTGGTCGGCATGCCGACCATCGGGATAGTGAGGGTCGGGATGCTCGAGGAGGTCATGTGACCGTCGGTCTCTTGACCGTCTGTCACATGTCTACCACCCTAATGACTGCATGTGGAGCAGTAATTGCATAACTTGTATCCCATGCGCTGTATTGTTTTACACAGTAAGTCTTTTACACTTTTTCTAGTTTTATTTGCGCTTTTTATGTACTATTTAAGGCCCTGCAAACCCCTTTGTTTTTAGTCCATTTAGTCTCTCCATAATGAATAGTTAACATATTTTTCTCCACTTAGAATGTCTCCCCCTTTTCTTTTATAAGTGCTGACTGATCACAGGGTTCTCATGGTAGTAAAGTAGGAATTACACTGACTTGACAGTTAGAGTTTAGGACTGCCATACGTTAAGATTCTATATGTACTAAGGCTGCCTATTTTTATCTTGTAGAGCAGAAGTTCTTTGTCTATGTCCTGTGAAATCAGCAGGTGTTACATAAAAGCAAGAGCTGACACACGCGCCTGGGGGAGAATTCTATCTTCACCTGTATCTGATACTATCAACTGTCATGAACTAGATTATCTTTCGAACTAAGCTGTCAGAAACAAGTGCACCGCTCATTTGAAGTCATGACTAGAGTTAGAATTACTTCTATTTATTTATCAAGTCTAAAAGGATTACTTATTAACCGAAAATGCTGCCCAAAAGCAAGTTTCTTTTGCGCTACATCACTACATCAGTTTTTCAGTTGTACTTGGTTCTACAAAGAAATTCATTGCTATGTGGACTAAGACATTGACATCTTCATGCAGAGTCATCGAGAGCTCACAGACCACTGTGCTGGGGGTGTGGTCAAATCAGGAGGCATGCCCACACCGCCTCCAAAACATGTGTAAAAAACACTGTGCTGCAAAGGGGGACAATGTCCTCTTCAGCAGCTGACCGGGGCCACCATGCAGTGCACCACAGTCTCCCCTCTTCAGAACTTGTTAGTAACATGTTGGATCCTAACCCATGATGACATTGCGGCTGGCACTTTTCGTGTTTTGTGTTTTGGTTTTGGTTCTAATTCCACTTTCGTGTTTTGGTTCTGGCTTGGTTTTGCCAAAACCACCATTTCGTGTTTTGGTTTTGGTTTTGGATCTGGATGATTTTTGAAAAAAACATAAAAACAGCTAAAATCACAGAATTTGGGGGTAATTTTGCTCCTACGGTGTTATTAACCTCATTAACAATCATTTCAACTCATTTCCAGTCTATTCTGAACACCTCACACCTCACAATATTGTTTTAGGCCAAAAGGTTGCACCGAGGTTGCTGTATGACTAAGCTAAGTGACACAAGTGGACAACACAAACACCTGGCCCATCTAGGAGTGGCACTGCAGTGTCAGACAGTAGGGCAGATATAAAAAAAAGGCCACAAAGAGCACATCATGCAAAGAAGAAAAAGAATTGCAATGAGGTAGTTGTATAACTAAGCAAAGCGACACAAACAAGTGGCCCATCTAGGCGTGGCACTGCAGTGGCATACAGGAGGGCAGATATAAAAAAAAAAGGCCCCAAACAGCACATCATGCAAAGATGTAGAAGAGGTGCAATGAGGTAGCTGTATGACTAAGCCAAGCGACACAAATAATTGACCCATCTAGGAGTGGCACTGCAATGGCAGACAGGAGGGCAGATATAAAAAAAAGGCCCCAAACAGCACATGATGCAAAGAAGAAAGAAAGGTGCACTGAGGTTGCTGTATGACTAAGCTAAGCGACACAACCACCTGGCCCATCTAGTAGTGTCACGCAGTGGCTGAATGTCGAGAGTGTGCCACAATTGTTCGGTCCACTGACAGCATCTCCAGCACGCTCCAGTAATTGTTTTAAAAATCTGCAATTGGTGGACTTATACGGCAGTACCCCAGGACTAATACAGCAGTACCCCTGGACTCATACGGCAGTGTCAGACAGGATGGCACTTTTCAAAAACTAGGCCCCAAATAGCACCTCATGAAAAGATGTCGAAGAGGTGCAATGAGGTAGCTGAATGACTAAGCCAAGTGACACAAACAATTCCAACTGGAATTATACGTCCAAATCACAGGAATTAATTGGCAAAATCACTGGAATTATACATCCAAATCACTGGAATTAATTGGCAAAATCACTGTAATTAATAATTATATGTCCAAATCACTGGAATTAATTAGCAAAATCACTGTAATTAAAAATTATACGTCCAAGTCACTGGAATTAATTGGCAAAATCACTGCAATTATACGTCCAAATCACTGGAATTAATTGGCAAAATCACTGTAATTAATGATTATGCGTCCAAATCACTTGGAATTAATTGGCAAAATCACTGTAATTATACGTCCAAATCACTGGAAATAATTGGCAAAATCACTGTAATTATATGTCCAAATCACTGGAATTAAATGGCAAAATCTCGCTATCGCCTGCCTAGTGAAGTGGAATCTAGATGGGATTTGGTACCGGGGACACAATACCTCCATCAATTGTCTAAATCCCACTGCACTAATTACCGGACGCATAACACCAACATAAGTGTCAAGGCCTCAGTTATGAGGGCTTCCATCGTCATGTGAAGCTGAACCACTAGTCATGAACATAGGCCAGGGCCTCAGCCATTCCTTGCCACTCCGTGTCGTAAATGGCATATTGGCAAGTTTACGTTTCTCCTCAGACCATTTAAATTTATTTTTTTTGGGTCTTTTTAGTGAACTTTGGCTTTTTGGATTTTATATGCCCTCTACTATCACAATTGGCATCGGCCTTGGCAGACGACGTTGATGGCATTTCATTGTCTTTGTCATGGCTAGTGGCAGCAGCTACAGCACTAGGAGGAAGTGGTTCTTGATCTTTCCCTATTTTATCCTCCAAATGTTTGTTCTCCATTATTTTTCTGGAGTTATATAACACAATATGCGGCACAGGATAGCGTACCCCTACACCTCACAGGGCAAACCCTGTAAAAATTATTTGGATTAAATATTAATAACCCCTTTATTTGGAGTAAATAATATACAGCACAGGACAGCACCACTGAATTTATATGGCAGCACCACTGGACTGTATTTATACGGAATTATATGGATTTATATGGAATTACATGGCAGGATAACTGGAATTATAAGGCAGTATTCCGAGAATAATACGGCAATATCACAGGAATTATACGCCAGTATTCCGAGAATCATATGGCAATATCACAGGAATTATACTGCAATATCATAGAAATTATACGCCAGTATTCTGAGAATTATACGGCAATGTCACAGGAATTATATGCCAGTATCAGGGGAATTATACAGCAATATCACGGGAATTATACGCCAGTATCACGAGAATTATACGGCAGTAACACTGGCAGCAGAGGACACCACCACTGTGACTGGTCACTGGACTGATGCTGCACAAGACACTTCCCCTGGTCTAATGCAGGACAACACAGCACCACTGAAAGGGACTTATACAGCTACACTGGATAGGATATATGGCAGAAGAGGACACCACCACTGTGACTGGTCACTGGACTAATGCTGCACAAGACACTACCCCTGGTCTGATGCAAGACAACACAGCAAACATGCAAGGGACTTATACAGCAGCCAGAAGCACTGGGGACATATAGCAGCAGAGGACACCAACACTGTGACTGGCTGGACTGATGCAGCATAAGACACTGACTACACTGGACTGGACTGAGCAGCACAACCAGGGCCGGTGCAAGGTTTCTCGGCACCCTAGGCAAAACTTCTGCCTTCTGCCCCTTCCCCCTACCCACCCTTCAGATGAAAGGCATGCTGCTCTCACCCCCTCCCCCCTACTCTGTTAAATGTCTGCTGTTCTATCCTCCCCACCATCTGTGTGCATGCTGCTGCTCATCCCCCCAGACTGTGTGCATGCTGCTCCTTATCTCCTCCCCCCACCCCCTCACCACACCGCTGCTCTCGCTCTCTTTCCTTATCAATGCAGAGAATGCACTGTGCAGCCACCTTACCTGCAGGCTGCAGTGCAGAGTTGGAACTGAGTAGTCTGTGAAAGAGCTTGGAATGAAGAGCAGTGCTCCATGTCACCCCCAGCCAGGACTCCAGGAGCTGTCAAAGTAACTGCCTGTGCCGGGTGGAGGTGGAGCTGGAGGCTGCAATACGGGAGCTTAGCAGCCATGGCTACTGTAAGATACGCATTCTGGGGGATTGCAGTTGCTGTGAAAGGTAGGACTATGCTACCTTTTTTAGGCAGCTGAAGCAGGTCGCCCCCTGTTAGGGTCTCCTGCCCTGTGCTGCCACGTCGTCATGGCAACCGGGAGACAAGTGCTAGCGGAGTAACCTGAGCGCAGCTGATACTCCGGTTCGGGTCTTTTGCTGTGCAGTGGTTACAGGCAGGGGATCCGGTGCTGGTTTTTGTGCTCACAGTCTGTGAGGTCTGAGGGGGGCGTGGTCAGCACCTGCTTTATAAGGCCTCTTCTCAGGTTAAGCAGATGCTGCTGAATCTTTGTTGGTTAGTCAGTTCCTGAAAGTTAGCCAGTACTGTGTAGCTTTGTATTTGTTGTTGCTTACTGCAAATAGGCCTGGGAATTTGGTACTACACTCTGCCAATCCAGACCTAGCAGTAAGACTGGAGTCAGTCGTTTAGCCTGCTGAGGTTCTATTGCTATTCTGTGAACCCAGCAGGTTTGTGGCTGTACTTTTAGACCTGCCTGCTTAATCCTCTCTCACTGTGCAGGGCGTCCATGTGTCAGTTTAGTGGCAGTAAGCTGAACCTGGGCCCTGCAAGTGAGAATAAGGATTGTGGAGACTCTCCTTGTGTCTATTATTCCATCTCTGACCAAGGAGCTTACTGCCACACCCGTTGGTAACCCTTTAGGGTTTTGCTGTTGCCCTTAGCAACAGCATTTCGGGTTCTCTACGTATTAAAACACAACATCTTGCTTTTCCCATCTGAGCATTTCTAATACTAGGGAGACACCCAGTTTCTTCGCCTCTGGGCTTCGCTGTTCACTCTGTGTTGGTTTTGTTACCCTATCACCTTCTGTGTACGTTATGTCATATTTCCCAGTCTGTCTGTGAGTTCATTTGTTTTGCATCCCTCTCTGTTCAGACACCAGTACATTCCTGCAGGCACTGGAGTGCATAACAGTTCTGACACCAGTACATTCCTGCAGGCACTGGTGTGCATAACATATTCAGCAGCCTAATACTCCTGTTGAAATTTTGTGGGAATATGGAGCATACCCCTCAAAATACGTTGCAACAGGTGGTCGATCAGGTGCAGGTCCTGACTCGACAATTTAATGATTTGTCCATTAAAATGCACACCTCCCAGGCCGCTGGCGGAGCTCCCGCAGCAGCAGCACCTTCAGGGGTTAAGGAGCCGAAAGTAAATCTCCCGGATCGTTTTTCTGGAGATCGCTCGCCGTTCTTTTGTTTTAAGGAGAGCTGCAAGCTATACTTCCGGCTTAGGCCTCAGTCTTCTGGGTCGGAAATTCAGCGGGTGGGCATAGTGATTTCCTTGCTACAAGGAGACCCACAGGTCTGGGCATATGGGTTGCAGCCTGACTGTCGCTTAAAAGTGTTGATGCTTTTTTTACGGCACTGGGCATGTTGTATGATGACCCTGACAAGACGGCCTCAGCCGAGGCTCAGATTTCGATCCTTAAGCAAGGGCGAAGGCCAGTTGAGGTTTACTGTACGGAGTTTCGGAGGTTGGCCCATGATACCCAGTGGAATGACCCAGCCCTGAGACACCAGTACCGAAGAGGTCTTTCTAACCAGATAAAGGACCAACTGGTACAATATCCCTTGCCTGATAGCTTGGATCAGCTCATGCAGTTATCCATCCGGGTGGATAGACGGCTGAGAGAGCGTACGCTTGAAAGGGAGACTGAGATTTCCTTCTTTCCCAAGGGAACCTCAGACTCTGAGGAATTTTCCGAGGAGCCTATGCAGATTGGGGCTACCCGCCTCTCCTCGCGTGAGAAGACGCGGAGGAGACAGCAGGGGTTGTGTTTGTACTGTGGGAATAAAGGTCATGTGGTAGTATCATGCCCAGAAAAGCCGGAAAACTTCAGGGCCTGAGGGTGATGGGAAATATCCTGTCAGGCCAGAAGTCAGAATTTCCCAAGAAGACTTTTATCATTCTGGTGACCTTGAAGATCCTCGGTCAAACTGTCAAGACTGAGGCCTTTGTGGACAGTGGGGCCGACGGGGTTTTTATGGACCGCCAATTCGCCCTGAAACACTCTGTTCCCTTAGTACCCTTGGCATCGGAAATTGAGATTTGTGGGTTAAACGGGGAACCATTATCCCAAGGTAAAATTACCTCTTGCACTAGCCAGATTTCTTTGTTTATTGGAGCCACACACTCTGAAAAATTGTCCTTTTATGTGACTGTCTGTACTTTTGCCCCATTGGTGTTGGGGTTACCCTGGTTAAGGGCCCACAATCCTCAATTTGACTGGGTCTCTGGGGAGATTCTTAGTTGGGGTACTGATTGTTTCAGGAGTTGCTTGAGCCTTCCAGTCAGGCTCTCGCAGCTAAGTTTGCCAGGATTGCCAGGGTGTTATGCAGATTTTGCGGACGTGTTCTCCAAAAGAGTTGCAGAGGTACTACCTCCCCATCGCCCCTATGACTGTGCCATTGATTTGTTGCCAAATGCTAAGCTTCCCAAGAGCAGGTTGTACTCCCTGTCACGTCCTGAGACTCAGGCTATGGCAGAGTACATTCAGGAGAACTTGGCTAAGGGATTTATCAGACCTTCACAGTCTCCAGTTGGGTCGGGGTTCTTCTTCGTGGGTAAAAAGGACGGTTCGTTGCGACCCTGCATCGACTTCAGGGAATTGAACCGTATCACGATTAAAAACTCATACCCACTGCCTCTCATTTCGGTCTTGTTTGACCAGCTTCGTACTGCCACTATTTTTTCTAAGATTGACCTACGCGGTGCGTACAATCTAATCCGAATAAGAGAGGGGGATGAATGGAAGACTGCCTTTAATACCCACTCAGGGCATTATGAATATTTGGTGATGCCTTTTGGGCTCTGTAATGCCCCGGCAGTCTTCCAGGATTTCATGAATGATGTGCTCAGGGAATATTTGGATAGATTCTTAGTTGTATACTTAGATGACATCCTAATCTTCTCCCATTCCCTGGAGGAATATCGGAAGCATGTACGCTTAGTCCTCCAGAAACTCAGAGACCACCGGCTTGGGGCGAAGCTGGAGAAGTGCGAATTTGAAGTTCAGCAAATCGCATTTCTAGGATATATAATCTCCCCAGAAGGTTTCCAAATGGAGGGTTCCAAGGTACAGGCAGTCCTGGATTGGGTGCAGCCCACTAGTTTGAAGGCGCTTCAGCGTTTCCTGGGCTTTGCGAATTTTTATAGACGATTTATCGCTGGATTTTCGTCTATAGTGGCGCCCTTGGTGGCACTCACTAAGAAAGGGGCGGATGTTGCTCACTGGTCTTGTGAGGCTAAAGCGGCTTTTGCCCGTCTCAAAAGGGCATTTGTATCGGCCAAGGTGCTGCGACACCCAGATCCAGAGCGTCCTTTTGTGGTGGAGGTGGATGCCTCTGAGATGGGTATTGGGGCAGTGCTTTCTCAGATGGGAGTGTCTGATAATCGCCTTCATCCCTGTGCTTACTTTTCCTGTAAATTTTTTTGGCCTGCCGAGATGAATTATGACGT
The DNA here is from genome assembly GCF_028390025.1 of Pseudophryne corroboree. Taxonomy (NCBI): domain Eukaryota; kingdom Metazoa; phylum Chordata; class Amphibia; order Anura; family Myobatrachidae; genus Pseudophryne; species Pseudophryne corroboree. The sequence continues at coordinate 858,269,331 of NC_086445.1, read as the reverse complement.
GGGTAACCGGGAATTGTTGGCTATTAAGGATGCACTCGAGGAGTGGAGACACTGGCTTGAGGGGGCTAAGTTTGTGGTCTCAATTCTCACCGACCATAAGAATCTGGCATATTTAGAGTCAGCGAAGCGTCTCAATGCCAGGCAGGCACGATGGGCTTTGTTTTTTGCTCGCTTTAATTTTTTGATAACATATCGCCCTGGGTCAAAAAACATAAAGGCTGATGCGCTCTCGCAGAGTTTTGCTCCAATCCAGGAGACCACCGAGGAGCCGTTGCCCATTGTGTCCCCATCATGTATTAAAGTGGGCATTACCCAGGACCTCTTATCATTAGTCCTTAGAGCACAGGAGCAGGCTCCTCCAGATCTTCCGGTAGGTCTTTTGTTTGTGCCTCCTAGGTTAAGACAGCGAGTGTTCCTGGAATTCCATGCCAAGAAGTCGGCAGGTCACCCGGGTATTGCCAGAACTCGGGAGTTGCTATCTAGGGCGGTGTGGTGGCCCTCGGTGGCTAAGGATGTGGATCAGTGGGTTCGGGCATGTGACATCTGTGCCCGAAATAAGACTCCTAGAGGGGTTCCTGTTGGCCCATTACATCCACTCTCTATTCCATCTAAGCCATGGACCCACATTTCAATGGATTTTGTTGTGGACTTGCCCAAATCCTCGGGGATAACAGCCATCTGGGTTGTCGTTGACAGGTTTTCGAAGATGGCGCACTTCGTTCCACTGGTTGGGCTGCCATCGGCCAGACGCCTGTCTGAATTATTTATGCTGCATGTTGTGCGTCTCCACGGGTTGCCACTTGATGTGGTCTCTGACAGCGGATCCCAGTTTGTGGCCAAATTCTGGAGGGTATTTTGTTCCGATCTCCAGATTTCTGTCAGCTTGTCGTCAGGCTACCATCCGCAGTCTAATGGGCAGACTGAAAGGGTGAACCAGTCCTTGGAGCAGTTCCTCAGGTGTTATGTCTCCAAGTGTCAGACTGACTGGGTTGCTCATCTGTCCATGGCGGAGTTTGCCTATAACAACGCGGCTCACTCTGCTACAGGGATCTCTCCCTTCCTTTGTGTGTATGGGCATCATCCTAAGGCAAATTCTTTTGACCCCCTGGACTCCACGCCTGGTGGTTCCTCTGTCGTTTCGGTCCTTAGAGGTATTTGGAGGAAAGTGAAGAAAGCCCTTGTGTCTGTGTCATTAGTGACCAAAAGGGTTTTTGATAAGCGGAAAAGACCCTGCAGCTTCAAATTAGGAGACTTCGTCTGGTTGTCTACCAAGAATTTGAAGTTGAGACAGCCATCTCATAAGTTAGGCCCCCGGTTCATCGGCCCTTATAAGATCACCAGGGTTATCAATCCGGTGGCATTTCAGTTAGATCTGCCCCGTTCTTTGGGTATCAATAAAACATTTCATTGTTCCCTTTTAAAACGGGCGATTAGTAATCCTTCTTCCAGAGGAAGACCTTCCCCTCTTCTGATACGTGGCCAGAGGGAGTTTGTTGTTGAAAGGATTCTTGACTCCAAGATGGTTCGGGGTCGGCTGTCATTTTTGGTGCACTGGAAGGGGTATGGCCCGGAGGAGCGGTCGTGGGTGCGCAGTTGTGATCTTCATGCCCCCAGACTGATACGCTCTTTCTTCTCGCAGTTCCCCGATAAACCCGGTGGTAGGGGTTCTTTGACCCCTCGTCAGAGGGGGGGTACTGTTAGGGTCTCCTGCCCTGTGCTGCCACGTCGTCATGGCAACCGGGAGACAAGTGCTAGCGGAGTAACCTGAGCGCAGCTGATACTCCGGTTCGGGTCTTTTGCTGTGCAGTGGTTACAGGCAGGGGATCCGGTGCTGGTTTTTGTGCTCACAGTCTGTGAGGTCTGAGGGGGGCGTGGTCAGCACCTGCTTTATAAGGCCTCTTCTCAGGTTAAGCAGATGCTGCTGAATCTTTGTTGGTTAGTCAGTTCCTGAAAGTTAGCCAGTACTGTGTAGCTTTGTATTTGTTGTTGCTTACTGCAAATAGGCCTGGGAATTTGGTACTACACTCTGCCAATCCAGACCTAGCAGTAAGACTGGAGTCAGTCGTTTAGCCTGCTGAGGTTCTATTGCTATTCTGTGAACCCAGCAGGTTTGTGGCTGTACTTTTAGACCTGCCTGCTTAATCCTCTCTCACTGTGCAGGGCGTCCATGTGTCAGTTTAGTGGCAGTAAGCTGAACCTGGGCCCTGCAAGTGAGAATAAGGATTGTGGAGACTCTCCTTGTGTCTATTATTCCATCTCTGACCAAGGAGCTTACTGCCACACCCGTTGGTAACCCTTTAGGGTTTTGCTGTTGCCCTTAGCAACATCATTTCGGGTTCTCTACGTATTAAAACACAACATCTTGCTTTTCCCATCAGAGCATTTCTAATACTAGGGAGACACCCAGTTTCTTAGCCTCTGGGCTTCGCTGTTCACTCTGTGTTGGTTTTGTTACCCTATCACCTTCTGTGTACGTTATGTCATATTTCCCAGTCTGTCTGTGAGTTCATTTGTTTTGCATCCCTCTCTGTTCAGACACCAGTACATTCCTGCAGGCACTGGAGTGCATAACAGTTCTGACACCAGTACATTCCTGCAGGCACTGGTGTGCATAACACCCCCTCAGGTCCCGGCGCCCCTAGGCAGCTGCCTAAAGCTGCCTAGTGGAAGCTCCGGCCCTGAGCACAACACAGTACAAGACTCGCCACCCCACTTTCCCGCCCCCACACAGACACTGAGGACGGAGACACGTCCTCTCACTAAACTCTCCGAGACTGGAGTGAAAATGGCCGCGACGCGCGGCTCCTTATATGGGATCCAAATCCCGCGAGAATCCGACAGCGGGATGATGACGTTTTGCCTCGTTCAAGTTTCCGAGTCAGGCGGGAAAACCCGAGCCTGGCTCGGATCCGGACTCGAATGGTGAAGTTCGGTACTGTTCGGTTCTCTGAGAACCGAACCCGCTCATCTCCAATGACATTATTACCCTTCTGCAATGCAGTGTGTACCCATATCAGCAGTATGGGGGGCGATTCAGGTGCGGTTGTACTTCCTACTACTGTTGCAATCATGCAATTGCGATTATATGCTAATATGGGCAAAAGGTAACCCATGCAAAAGGACGCCCACTGCAATCGCATCTTTATGTATGGCGCCGCATGATTGCAGAAACATCTGTAACATTGTCATACATCTGGTTGCCACGCACAGCCTGAGTACCTCTGAAGTCGCGCAGGCTTAGCTGCTTTTCCGGGAAGCACAGCCCTCTCCAGTAGCAAGTGTGATCACAGCTGCAAATGTATGCATGCCCATAAAACGCGGTCCAAACGGCCATGACACACCTGCGTTCGCATGACTACTCCCCGTTACCGCCCCCAAACACTGACTTCCTGTCACTTTTCAACTATAATTTTGCTGTGACCACACTCGTGAATCACTCGCTGTACATGTTCACTGTGGCTTATAAGCATGCGCAGTGCAAAAACATTGATCAATATGTGTACATCCGCCACTTTGCATCCACACCTGAATGACCCCCTATGTGTATTGCCCCAGGTGCGGTTACCTGTAACTCGCTGCCTCTCAGTTGCTGCTTCCAGTGCTAAACTTCTTCTTCCAAAAGTGCCACTAAGGTAGCAGGCCATGTCCCACTTCCTGCACATGCACACTCCGTCCCAACACTTCCAGTGGCAGCACAAACCTTGCTGTCATATAGGATTAAAGCATAATGAGATCCGTCATCTTTCAGAAAAGGGCATGGGGCACTAGCTGGTACTTGATAAAGTCCACCAGTGCTCTGGCCCTTCCAGCAAGCACAGGCCAGGGTAGTTAGGCCCCTAGCCCTCTCTAAAAGTCATCCTCTCCAGAGCCATTCCAGTGTTGCCGGTGATTTTCCCTAAAATGTATGACTTTAGGAAAAATCAGACTTGCTCTGGAGGTGCGAGATAAAAGACACAGTGATTTCTATAGAAATCACATCATTCCATTTTCTGTCCCGCTATTGGCTGCGGGTAAAACTCACTGGCAATTGGATTACCCCCATAATCTTTTTTTTCCACACAAAGGGCTTGATTTTGAGTGGTGGCCGGCATTGCTTCGCCCACCTTATGCAAATACCGCTGCAAGCCCTTCCCTGGTATGTAAGAGTGCATCTGAATGTGCAAGGATGGAGATGCCACTTTGAGTGTCTTTAGACACTGAAATACCACTTTGGGCTAAGGGCCTAATTCAGACCTGATCGCTCGCTAGCTATTTTTTGCAGCGCTGCGATCAGATAGTTGCCGCCTATAGGGAAGTGTATTTTTGCTTTGCAAGCGTGCGATCGCATGTGCAGCCGAGCACTACAAAAAAGTTTTGTGCAGTTTCTGAGTTGCCCAGAACTTACTCAGCCGCTGCGATCACTTCAGCCTGTCAGGTCCCGGAATTGACGTCAGACACCCGCCCTGCAAACGCCTGGACACGCCTGCGTTTTTCCAGACACTCCCAGTAAACGGTCAGTTGCCACCCACAAACGCCCTCTTCCTGTCAATTTCATTGTGATCAGCTGTGCGAATGGATTCTTCATTAAATCCATTGCACAGCAACGATCCGCTTTATACCCGTACAACGCGCCTGTGCATTGCGGTACATGCGCAGTTCTGACCTGATCGCAGCGCAGCGAAAAAACCTAGCTTGCGATCAGGTCTGAATGACCCCCTTAATGTAATAGCTTGCGAGCTGCTCTAGGTGCAGAATTTTTGAGAGTCTGCCCATATTTTTAAAGCAGCAATCATTTGCAAGGCGAAACCAACCTGGTTTTGCTTTGTAAAATGATTGCTACTTACAGGCAAACTCGCACAAAGTCCTGCAGCATTTAGCTCTTGGTACATATTTAGAGGGTGATTCAGACCTGATCGTAGATGTGCTAAAAATAGCACATCTTCGATCAGCTTCTCTGACATGCGGGGGGACGCTCAGTACAGGGCTAGTCCGCCCCGCATGGCAGGCCCTGCCCCCCACCCCCTCTCACAGGAGTGAAAGCATCGCACACGACGATGCTTTCCCCCCGCCAAGCAGCTCCCTACCTGCGCAGCCGCCGCGGCCAGCCCCCGCAACGGTCTGGACATGCCTGTGTTGTCCTGACCACACCTCACCAACGACGTTCTAAAACCATTGGCACGCCCCACGACCGCCTCTGCAGGGCTTTCGCATCTCACTGGGTGCGCACGCGCAGTGCAGCCGCTGCGCCTGTACACTGCAGAAAGGGCATCAGGCTACAATCGCTGCCGCTGCAGCGATCGGGTCTGAATTAGGCCCTTAGATGCAAGCATTGGTCGCACCATAAAATCTTTCATCAGCATGCTAGGTGCAGTTTGTCTGTCAATGTAAGCGATAATGTGCATGAGTTCTCAACTACTTTGGTGACAAGCCCGTGACCATAACATGTAAAGCACTTTGGGGCCCATTTATCAAGGCTTGGAGAGTGATAAATGGCATGGTTATAAAGTACCAGCCAATCAGCTCCCAACTGGCATGTTACAGGCTGTGTTTGAAAAATGACAGTTAGGAGCTGAATGGTTAGTACTTTATCACCTTCCACTTTATCACTCTCCAAGGCTTGATAAAGATGGGTCTTTGAGTCCTATTAGGAGAAAAGTGCTATATAAATAACATTATTATTATTATCATTATTATTATTATTATTATTACACTCAGGCTCAAAGTATTTTGTGCATCAAAGACGAGGGAAATAATACTAGAGTATCTTTAATATCTATAGTTTGCTTGCTATATTCACCACTAGAAAACATAATAAAATAACTATATCTTTATATCTATAAAGTACAAAATGTTTTTTTTTTTTTTTTCATTTTTGCAAAGATATTTTTGGAAATACCAGAACCTAGCACATTTATTAGAGATGAGCGGGTTCGGTTTCTCTGAATCCGAACCCGCCAGAACTTCATGTTTTTTTTCACGGGTCCGAGCGACTCGGATCTTCCCGCCTTGCTCGGTTAACCCGAGCGCGCCCGAACGTCATCATGACGCTGTCGGATTCTCGCGAGGCTCGGATTCTATCGCGAGACTCGGATTCTATATAAGGAGCCGCGCGTCGCCGCCATTTTCACACGTGCATTGAGATTGATAGGGAGAGGACGTGGCTGGCGTCCTCTCCGTTTAGAATAGATTAGAGAGACACTTGATTTACTAATTTTGGGGAGCATTAGGAGTACTCAGTACAGTGCAGAGTTTTGCTGATAGTGACCAGTGACCACCAGTTTTATTTATAATCCGTTCTCTGCCTGAAAAAAGCGATACACAGCACACAGTGACTCAGTCACATACCATATCTGTGTGCACTGCTCAGGCTCAGGCCAGTGTGCTGCATCATCTATTATCTATATATAATATTATATATATCTGTCTGACTGCTCAGCTCACACAGCTTATAATTGTGGGGGAGACTGGGGAGCACTACTGCAGTGCCAGTTATAGGTTATAGCAGGAGCCAGGAGTACATAATATATTATATAGTGAGTGACCACCAGACACACAGTGCAGTTTATTTAATATATCCGTTCTCTGCCTGAAAAAAGCGATACACACAGTGACTCAGTCAGTCACATACCATATCTGTGTGCACTGCTCAGGCTCAGGCCAGTGTGCTGCATCATCTATATATATTATATATCTGTCTGACTACTCAGCTCACACAGCTTATAATTGTGGGGGAGACTGGGGAGCACTACTGCAGTGCCAGTTATAGGTTATAGCAGGAGCCAGGAGTACATAATATTATATTAAAATTAAACAGTGCACACTTTTGCTGCAGGAGTGCCACTGCCAGTGTGACTAGTGACCAGTGACCTGACCACCAGTATATATAATATTAGTAGTATACTATCTCTTTATCAACCAGTCTATATTAGCAGCAGACACAGTACAGTGCGGTAGTTCTGTGTCGGCACTCGGCAGCCCGTCCATAATTGTATATACCACCTAACCGTGGTTTTTTTTTCTTTCTTTATACATACATACTAGTTACGAGTATACTATCTCTTTATCAACCAGTCTATATATTAGCAGCAGACACAGTACAGTGCGGTAGTTCACGGCTGTGGCTACCTCTGTGTCGGCACTCGGCAGCCCGTCCATAATTGTATATACCACCTAACCGTGGTTTTTCTTTCTTTCTTTATACATACATACTAGTTACGAGTATACTATCTCTTTATCAACCAGTCTATATATTAGCAGCAGACACAGTACAGTGCGGTAGTTCACGGCTGTGGCTACCTCTGTGTCGGCACTCGGCAGCCCGTCCATAATTGTATATGCCACCTAACCGTGGTTTTTTTTTTTTTCTTTCTTTATACATACATACTAGTTACGAGTATACTATCTCTTTATCAACCAGTCTATATATTAGCAGCAGACACAGTACAGTGCGGTAGTTCACGGCTGTGGCTACCTCTGTGTCGGCACTCGGCAGCCCGTCCATAATTGTATATACCACCTAACCGTGGTTTTTTTTCTTTCTTTATACATACATACTAGTTACGAGTATACTATCTCTTTATCAACCAGTCTATATTAGCAGCAGACACAGTACAGTGCGGTAGTTCACGGCTGTGGCTACCTCTGTGTCGGCACTCGGCAGCCCGTCCATAATTGTATATACCACCTAACCGTGGTTTTTTTTTCTTTCTTTATACATACATACTAGTTACGAGTATACTATCTCTTTATCAACCAGTCTATATATTAGCAGCAGACACAGTACAGTGCGGTAGTTCACGGCTGTGGCTACCTCTGTGTCGGCACTCGGCAGCCCGTCCATAATTGTATATACCACCTAACCGTGGTTTTTTTTTCTTTCTTTATACATACATACTAGTTACGAGTATACTATCTCTTTATCAACCAGTCTATATATTAGCAGCAGACACAGTACAGTGCGGTAGTTCACGGCTGTGGCTACCTCTGTGTCGGCACTCGGCAGCCCGTCCATAATTGTATATACCACCTAACCGTGGTTTTTTTTTCTTTCTTTATACATACATACTAGTTACGAGTATACTATCTCTTTATCAACCAGTCTATATATTAGCAGCAGACACAGTACAGTGCGGTAGTTCACGGCTGTGGCTACCTCTGTGTCGGCACTCGGCAGCCCGTCCATAATTGTATATACCACCTAACCGTGGTTTTTTTTTCTTTCTTTATACATACATACTAGTTACGAGTATACTATCTCTTTATCAACCAGTCTATATATTAGCAGCAGACACAGTACAGTGCGGTAGTTCACGGCTGTGGCTACCTCTGTGTCGGCACTCGGCAGCCCGTCCATAATTGTATATACCACCTAACCGTGGTTTTTTTTTCTTTCTTTATACATACATACTAGTTACGAGTATACTATCTCTTTATCAACCAGTCTATATATTAGCAGCAGACACAGTACAGTGCGGTAGTTCACGGCTGTGGCTACCTCTGTGTCGGCACTCGGCAGCCCGTCCATAATTGTATATACCACCTAACCGTGGTTTTTTTTTCTTTCTTTATACATACATACTAGTTACGAGTATACTATCTCTTTATCAACCAGTCTATATATTAGCAGCAGACACAGTACAGTGCGGTAGTTCACGGCTGTGGCTACCTCTGTGTCGGCACTCGGCAGCCCGTCCATAATTGTATATACCACCTAACCGTGGTTTTTTTTTCTTTCTTTATACATACATACTAGTTACGAGTATACTATCTCTTTATCAACCAGTCTATATATTAGCAGCAGACACAGTACAGTGCGGTAGTTCACGGCTGTGGCTACCTCTGTGTCGGCACTCGGCAGCCCGTCCATAATTGTATATACCACCTAACCGTGGTTTTTTTTTCTTTCTTTATACATACATACTAGTTACGAGTATACTATCTCTTTATCAACCAGTCTATATATTAGCAGCAGACACAGTACAGTGCGGTAGTTCACGGCTGTGGCTACCTCTGTGTCGGCACTCGGCAGCCCGTCCATAATTGTATATACCACCTAACCGTGGTTTTTTTTTCTTTCTTTATACATACATACTAGTTACGAGTATACTATCTCTTTATCAACCAGTCTATATATTAGCAGCAGACACAGTACAGTGCGGTAGTTCACGGCTGTGGCTACCTCTGTGTCGGCACTCGGCAGCCCGTCCATAATTGTATATACCACCTAACCGTGGTTTTTTTTTCTTTCTTTATACATACATACTAGTTACGAGTATACTATCTCTTTATCAACCAGTCTATATATTAGCAGCAGACACAGTACAGTGCGGTAGTTCACGGCTGTGGCTACCTCTGTGTCGGCACTCGGCAGCCCGTCCATAATTGTATATACCACCTAACCGTGGTTTTTTTTTCTTTCTTTATACATACATACTAGTTACGAGTATACTATCTCTTTATCAACCAGTCTATATATTAGCAGCAGACACAGTACAGTGCGGTAGTTCACGGCTGTGGCTACCTCTGTGTCGGCACTCGGCAGCCCGTCCATAATTGTATATACCACCTAACCGTGGTTTTTTTTTCTTTCTTTATACATACATACTAGTTACGAGTATACTATCTCTTTATCAACCAGTCTATATATTAGCAGCAGACACAGTACAGTGCGGTAGTTCACGGCTGTGGCTACCTCTGTGTCGGCACTCGGCAGCCCGTCCATAATTGTATATACCACCTAACCGTGGTTTTTTTTTCTTTCTTTATACATACATACTAGTTACGAGTATACTATCTCTTTATCAACCAGTCTATATATTAGCAGCAGACACAGTACAGTGCGGTAGTTCACGGCTGTGGCTACCTCTGTGTCGGCACTCGGCAGCCCGTCCATAATTGTATACTAGTATCCAATCCATCCATCTCCATTGTTTACCTGAGGTGCCTTTTAGTTGTGCCTATTAAAATATGGAGAACAAAAATGTTGAGGTTCCAAAATTAGGGAAAGATCAAGATCCACTTCCACCTCGTGCTGAAGCTGCTGCCACTAGTCATGTCCGAGACGATGAAATGCCAGCAACGTCGTCTGCCAAGGCCGATGCCCAATGGCATAGTACAGAGCATGTCAAAACCAAAACACCAAATATCAGTAAAAAAAGGACTCCAAAACCTAAAATAAAATTGTCGGAGGAGAAGCGTAAACTTGCCAATATGCCATTTACCACACGGAGTGGCAAGGAACGGCTGAGGCCCTGGCCTATGTTCATGGCTAGTGGTTCAGCTTCACATGAGGATGGAAGCACTCAGCCTCTCGCTAGAAAACTGAAAAGACTCAAGCTGGCAAAAGCACCGCAAAGAACTGTGCGTTCTTTGAAATCCCAAATCCACAAGGAGAGTCCAATTGTGTCGGTTGCGATGCCTGACCTTCCCAACACTGGACGTGAAGAGCATGCGCCTTCCACCATTTGCACGCCCCCTGCAAGTGCTGGAAGGAGCACCCGCAGTCCAGTTCCTGATAGTCAGATTGAAGATGTCAGTGTTGAAGTACACCAGGATGAGGAGGATATGGGTGTTGCTGGCGCTGGGGAGGAAATTGACCAGGAGGATTCTGATGGTGAGGTGGTTTGTTTAAGTCAGGCACCCGGGGAGACACCTGTTGTCCGTGGGAGGAATATGGCCGTTGACATGCCAGGTGAAAATACCAAAAAAATCAGCTCTTCGGTGTGGAGGTATTTCACCAGAAATGCGGACAACAGGTGTCAAGCCGTGTGTTCCCTTTGTCAAGCTGTAATAAGTAGGGGTAAGGACGTTAACCACCTCGGAACATCCTCCCTTATACGTCACCTGCAGCGCATTCATAATAAGTCAGTGACAAGTTCAAAAACTTTGGGTGACAGCGGAAGCAGTCCACTGACCAGTAAATCCCTTTCTCTTGTAACCAAGCTCACGCAAACCACCCCACCAACTCCCTCAGTGTCAATTTCCTCCTTCCCCAGGAATGCCAATAGTCCTGCAGGCCATGTCACTGGCAATTCTGACGAGTCCTCTCCTGCCTGGGATTCCTCCGATGCATCCTTGCGTGTAACGCCTACTGCTGCTGGCGCTGCTGTTGTTGCCGCTGGGAGTCGATGGTCATCCCAGAGGGGAAGTCGTAAGCCCACTTGTACTACTTCCAGTAAGCAATTGACTGTTCAACAGTCCTTTGCGAGGAAGATGAAATATCACAGCAGTCATCCTACTGCAAAGCGGATAACTGAGTCCTTGACAACTATGTTGGTGTTAGACGTGCGTCCGGTATCCGCCGTTAGTTCACAGGGAACTAGACAATTTATTGAGGCAGTGTGCCCCCGTTACCAAATACCATCTAGGTTCCACTTCTCTAGGCAGGCGATACCGAGAATGTACACGGACGTCAGAAAAAGACTCACCAGTGTCCTAAAAAATGCAGTTGTACCCAATGTCCACTTAACCACGGACATGTGGACAAGTGGAGCAGGGCAGGGTCAGGACTATATGACTGTGACAGCCCACTGGGTAGATGTATGGACTCCCGCCGCAAGAACAGCAGCGGCGGCACCAGTAGCAGCATCTCGCAAACGCCAACTCTTTCCTAGGCAGGCTACGCTTTGTATCACCGCTTTCCAGAATACGCACACAGCTGAAAACCTCTTACGGCAACTGAGGAAGATCATCGCGGAATGGCTTACCCCAATTGGACTCTCCTGTGGATTTGTGGCATCGGACAACGCCAGCAATATTGTGTGTGCATTAAATATGGGCAAATTCCAGCACGTCCCATGTTTTGCACATACCTTGAATTTGGTGGTGCAGAATTTTTTAAAAAACGACAGGGGCGTGCAAGAGATGCTGTCGGTGGCCAGAAAAATTGCGGGACACTTTCGGCGTACAGGCACCACGTACAGAAGACTGGAGCACCACCAAAAACTACTGAACCTGCCCTGCCATCATCTGAAGCAAGAAGTGGTAACGAGGTGGAATTCAACCCTCTATATGCTTCAGAGGTTGGAGGAGCAGCAAAAGGCCATTCAAGCCTATACAATTGAGCACGATATAGTAGGTGGAATGCACCTGTCTCAAGTGCAGTGGAGAATGATTTCAACGTTGTGCAAGGTTCTGATGTCCTTTGAACTTGCCACACGTGAAGTCAGTTCAGACACTGCCAGCCTGAGTCAGGTCATTCCCCTCATCAGGCTTTTGCAGAAGAAGCTGGAGGCATTGAAGAAGGAGCTAAAAGGGAGCGATTCCGCTAGGCATGTGGGACTTGTGGATGCAGCCCTTAATTCGCTTAACAAGGATTCACGGGTGGTCAATCTGTTGAAATCAGAGCACTACATTTTGGCCACCGTGCTCGATCCTAGATTTAAAGCCTACCTTGGATCTCTCTTTCCGGCAGACACAGGTCTGCTGGGGTTGAAAGACCTGCTGGTGACAAAATTGTCAAGTCAAGCGGAACGCGACCTGTCAACATCTCCTCCTTCACATTCTCCCGCAACTGGGGGTGCGAGGAAAAGGCTCAGAATTCCGAGCCCACCCGCTGGCGGTGATGCAGGGCAGTCTGGAGCGACTGCTGATGCTGACATCTGGTCCGGACTGAAGGACCTGACAACGATTACGGACATGTCGTCTACTGTCACTGCATATGATTCTCTCAACATTGATAGAATGGTGGAGGATTATATGAGTGACCGCATCCAAGTAGGCACGTCACACAGTCCGTACTTATACTGGCAGGAAAAAGAGGCAATTTGGAGGCCCTTGCACAAACTGGCTTTATTCTACCTAAGTTGCCCTCCCACAAGTGTGTACTCCGAAAGAGTGTTTAGTGCCGCCGCTCACCTTGTCAGCAATCGGCGTACGAGGTTACATCCAGAAAATGTGGAGAAGATGATGTTCATTAAAATGAATTATAATCAATTCCTCCGCGGAGACATTGACCAGCAGCAATTGCCTCCACAAAGTACACAGGGAGCTGAGATGGTGGATTCCAGTGGGGACGAATTGATAATCTGTGAGGAGGGGGATGTACACGGTGATATATCGGAGGGTGAAGATGAGGTGGACATCTTGCCTCTGTAGAGCCAGTTTGTGCAAGGAGAGATTAATTGCTTCTTTTTTGGGGGGGGTCCAAACCAACCCGTCATATCAGTCACAGTCGTGTGGCAGACCCTGTCACTGAAATGATGGGTTGGTTAAAGTGTGCATGTCCTGTTTTGTTTATACAACATAAGGGTGGGTGGGAGGGCCCAAGGACAATTCCATCTTGCACCTCTTTTTTCTTTTCTTTTTCTTTGCATCATGTGCTGATTGGGGAGGGTTTTTTGGAAGGGACATCCTGCGTGACACTGCAGTGCCACTCCTAGATGGGCCCGGTGTTTGTGTCGGCCACTAGGGTCGCTAATCTTACTCACACAGTCAGCTACCTCATTGCGCCTCTTTTTTTCTTTGCGTCATGTGCTGTTTGGGGAGGGTTTTTTGGAAGGGACATCCTGCGTGACACTGCAGTGCCACTCCTAGATGGGCCCGGTGTTTGTGTCGGCCACTAGGGTCGCTAATCTTACTCACACAGCTACCTCATTGCGCCTCTTTTTTTCTTTGCGTCATGTGCTGTTTGGGGAGGGTTTTTTGGAAGGGACATCCTGCGTGACACTGCAGTGCCACTCCTAGATGGGCCCGGTGTTTGTGTCGGCCACTAGGGTCGCTAATCTTACTCACACAGCTACCTCATTGCGCCTCTTTTTTTCTTTGCGTCATGTGCTGTTTGGGGAGGGTTTTTTGGAAGGGACATCCTGCGTGACACTGCAGTGCCACTCCTAGATGGGCCCGGTGTTTGTGTCGGCCACTAGGGTCGCTAATCTTACTCACACAGCTACCTCATTGCGCCTCTTTTTTTCTTTGCGTCATGTGCTGTTTGGGGAGGGTTTTTTGGAAGGGACATCCTGCGTGACACTGCAGTGCCACTCCTAGATGGGCCCGGTGTTTGTGTCGGCCACTAGGGTCGCTTATCTTACTCACACAGCGACCTCGGTGCAAATTTTAGGACTAAAAATAATATTGTGAGGTGTGAGGTATTCAGAATAGACTGAAAATGAGTGTAAATTATGGTTTTTGAGGTTAATAATACTTTGGGATCAAAATGACCCCCAAATTCTATGATTTAAGCTGTTTTTTAGTGTTTTTTGAAAAAAACACCCGAATCCAAAACACACCCGAATCCGACAAAAAAAATTCGGTGAGGTTTTGCCAAAACGCGTTCGAACCCAAAACACGGCCGCGGAACCGAACCCAAAACCAAAACACAAAACCCGAAAAATTTCAGGCGCTCATCTCTAACATTTATCAGTAGACTTCTCCCATCTAGTGGGCAAGCTTGGCAGAACAGCTGCTCAAGTTCATGTTTCAATTAAAGATGTGCGGAATGTATCACTTTATGGGCCAGATTCAGAGTCACATGCAGGGTTGGACTGTCCCACAGGGATCCAGGGGAAACTCCGGGTGGGCCCCACTGTCTGGGGTCCCACCTCCTCCTCCAGGAATTAGGTTCCAGACTGTGCATTTGAATTATACATTATACATATGTTAATTTATGCTGCACAGGACTATGGTGTTTCTTCTACAGTGCATTGCTGTTATTAATCTGGTACATTATCATTCATGCACTAGCAGTATTAACAATATATATTTATCAAGGGGCCCTAACCATGCACTCTGTAATGGTTAGCTAAGCCTCTGTGGCAGCTGGCCACAACCCCTATGGAGTGACAACACCCCTAAACAGGGGTGAAACTACCGGAGACAGTGGAGTCGGTTGCCACCGGCTCTAGCCTTGAATGGGGCAAGTGACTCCATTGTCCCAGCTTCCACCGTATCCGAATCTGCAGCTGCCACTACCACCGCACATTTCCCCTGCACTCCTGCAGCTCTACTATGACGGTCCGTGGCAGCAGGGCCGGATTGGCCTTTACACCCACCGGGGAGATCCCCGGTGGGCCAGGCGGTGTGCGGGGCCGCCTGCCATTTGTGGCTCCGCCCCTCCTTCCCCTAGCCTATCGCCGTCACAGATTTTCTACTAGTGCTGCCCCTAAGAAGAGGCCCGCGCTACTCTGGGGAGAAGAAGTGCGCGCGCCGCAAGCGCCAATGATGGCACGCACCTCTAAGGAAGAGAGGGTGTGTCCAGCAGCCTGCTCTCTGCTCCCTGGGCCGCTGTCAGCTGCATACTGCCCTGCCAGCCCGTGGTGAAAAGAGGGGACATAGGGGCTGGTCAGGAGAAACAGCGAGTCTGCACCTTACAGGACATTTTTTTTTTTTTAAAGACATAGGGGGACATGGAGATCTGCACGGGGGGGGGGGGGGGGGGAGAGAGAGCATTCTTACCGACATTGTATTTCTCCTCTCCGGGAGAAGCCTGGAGAGGAGACGCTGCAGGTGTCTTCGGGGGGCGGGGCTGGACTGTGGCATCACTAAGCCCCGCCCCCGCACCGGGAAATGAAGCAATTCGTGGGTCCGCGGGAAGGGGGTGGGGCTAGAATGACGCAATTTGCGTCATTTTAACCCCTTCTCCACCCGACGGGCCCGCGAATGCGGGAGGTTATCTCTCTATCCTGCTCGCATCACTAGGGTGCGAGCAGGATGCGGGAGACCTGCCCACTCTTCCGGGGGTGCGGGGGGCTACCCCAAAAAAACGGGAGCCTTCCGCAGCTTCCGGGAGAGTAGGTAAGTATGAGAGAGAGAGGAGAAAGGAGGAGATATTCCATAGGATGGGGAGGAAGGTTATTTAGTGCTGGGGGAGATGATCTAACGGGGGATATTCTGTGCTAGGGAGAGATGATCTGCAGGGGTGGGGGGTGGGATTGATATTCTGTGCTAGGGAGAGATGATCTGTCTGAGGGGGCTATTGCCAAGGGTCAGTGCTCGAAGTGAGCCGGTATACCGGCATTTCTTTGAGCACTGAGTTTGAAGAACCCCGCCGCCGCATTGCGCTCTCGCTCCTGTGACCGCAGCGCTACTATTTAAACTCTGCTGCGGACCGAAAGCCAATCAGGAGCGGCCGCGTGGCTACACCTGATTGGCTGCCGGGCTGTGACAGATTTGAAATAGTAGTGCTGCGGTCATAGGAGCCACAGTGACGCACCAAAGGCCACCGCCCTCAGCCTCCTCTGCCACCCCACCGCCGCCCTCAGTCCTTCTTTGTCAACTCCTGCAGTCTCCGCTTCCACACCATCTACGAGGCCCACAGCCTCCTCATCCACCGCACCGCAGACCACAGCATCCTCATTACATTATAAAGGCACTTGGGACACAGAGAGTGCATGGTCAGCAGACCACGGGGTGTAAAACTTGTGTAGAGTTAGGAAGACAGGAGGAGGTGTGGTAGACTTCAATGAAAAGGTGAGTTTTTAGAGGACATTTAATGGCAGGGAGTCTATGCAAAAGTCTGATTGAGGATGGGAGCCGCATGGCTCCCATCCTCACTTTCTTTCACTCCCTTATTCAAGAAATCTTGAAGAAGGGAGTGAAAGAAAGTGATCAGGGAGTTGGAGAGGAGGGTAACCATTAGCCAAGCAGAGTGAGAACGCAGGAGCGTGAGTGCAGATGAGGTTGGAGATTTAGGGGTTTGGGGGGAAGAGGACTTCGTGAGTGAGAGGAATCTTATTTGGGGTTGTATAGGTAGCCAGTGGAGATTCTGACAGAGGGGCAGCTGAGGTGGAGCAATTAGTGATAAAAATAGGACAGGCAACACAGTTGGAGATGGATTGAAGCAAGGTGAAAGATCAGGGGAGGAGATGTAAAGTTTGGTGTCATCAGTTTGTAGGTGGTATTAGATAGTAATGAGCGGGTTCGGTTCCTTGGAATCCGAACCCCCCCGAACTTCAGCCTTTTTACACGGGTCCGAGGCAGACTCGGATCTTCCCGCCTTGCTCGGTTAACCCGAGCGCGCCCGAACGTCATCATCCCGCTGTCGGATTCTCGCGAGGCTCGGATTCTATCGCGAGACTCGGATTCTATATAAGGAGCCGCGCGTCGCCGCCATTTTCACACGTGCATTGAGATTGATAGGGAGAGGACGTGGCTGGCGTCCTCTCCGTTTAGAATAGAAATAGATAGTGAGAGTGAGACACTTGATTTACTGGAGCTTAGGAGTACTCAGAGAGTGCAGAGTTTACTAGTGACTGACCAGTGACCACCAGTGCAGTTTTATTATTATTTAATATAATCCGTTCTCTGCCTGAAAAAAAACGATACACAGTGACACAGTATACCATATCTGTGCTCAGCCTCAGTGTGCTGCATCATCTATGTATATCTGACTGTGCTGAGTGCTCACTGCTCACACAGCTTAATTGTGGGGGAGACTGGGGAGCAGTTATAGCAGGAGTACATTAACAGTGCACACTTTTGCTGCCAGAGTGCCACTGCCAGTGTGACTGACCAGTGACCACTGACCACCAGTATATTGTGATTGTCTGCCTGAAAAAGTTAAACACTCGTCGTGTGGTGTTTTTATTCTATAAACGCATTCTGCTGACAGTGTCCAGCAGGTCCGTCATTATATAATATATACCTGTCCTGCAGTAGTGATATATATATATATTTTTTATATCATTATCATCCAGTCTATATTAGCAGCAGACGCAGTACGGTAGTCCACGGCTGTAGCTACCTCTGTGTCGGCAGTCGCTCGTCCATCCATAATTGTATACCACCTACCTGTGGTGTTTTTTTTCTTTTCTATCTTCTTGATACTAGTAGCTTACTTTAGGAGTCTGCAGTGCTGACAGTGTCCAGCAGGTCCGTCATTATATAATATATACCTGTCCGGCTGCAGTAGTGATATATATATATTTTTTATATCATTATCATCCAGTCTATATTAGCAGCAGACGCAGTACGGTAGTCCACGGCTGTAGCTACCTCTGTGTCGGCAGTCGCTCGTCCATCCATAATTGTATACCACCTACCTGTGGTGTTTTTTTTTTTCTATCTTCTTGATACTAGTAGCTTACTTTAGGAGTCTGCAGTGCTGACAGTGTCCAGCAGGTCCATCATTATATAATATATACCTGTCCGGCTGCAGTAGTGATATATATATATATTTTATATCATTATCATCCAGTCTATATTAGCAGCAGATGCAGTACGGTAGTCCACGGCTGTAGCTACCTCTGTGTCGGCAGTCGCTCGCCCATCCATAATTGTATACCACCTACCTGTTGTGTTTTTTTTTTTCTATCTTCTTGATACTAGTAGCTTACTTTAGGAGTCTGCAGTGCTGACAGTGTCCAGCAGGTCCGTCATTATATAATATATACCTGTCCAGCTGCAGTAGTGATATATATATATATATATTTTATATCATTATCATCCAGTCTATATTAGCAGCAGACGCAGTACGGTAGTCCACGGCTGTAGCTACCTCTGTGTCGGCAGTCGCTCGTCCATCCATAATTGTATACCACCTACCTGTGGTGTTTTTTTTTTTTTTCTATCTTCTTGATACTAGTAGCTTACTTTAGGAGTCTGCAGTGCTGACAGTGTCCAGCAGGTCCGTCATTATATAATATATACCTGTCCGGCTGCAGTAGTGATATATATATATTTTTTATATCATTATCATCCAGTCTATATTAGCAGCAGACGCAGTACGGTAGTCCACGGCTGTAGCTACCTCTGTGTCGGCAGTCGCTCGTCCATCCATAAGTATACTAGTATCCATCCATCTCCATTGTTTACCTGAGGTGCCTTTTAGTTGTGCCTATTAAAATATGGAGAACAAAAATGTTGAGGTTCCAAAAATAGGGAAAGATCAAGATCGACTTCCACCTCGTGCTGAAGCTGCTGCCACTAGTCATGGCCGAGACGATGAAATGCCATCAACGTCGTCTGCCAAGGCCGATGCCCAATGTCATAGTACAGAGCATGTAAAATCCAAAACACCAAATATCAGTAAAAAAAGGACTCAAAAATTTAAAATAAAATTGTCGGAGGAGAAGCGTAAACTTGCCAATATGCCATTTACCACACGGAGTGGCAAGGAACGGCTGAGGCCCTGGCCTATGTTCATGGCTAGTGGTTCAGCTTCACATGAGGATGGAAGCACTCAGCCTCTCGCTAGAAAAATAAAAAGACTCAAGCTGGCAAAAGCACAGCAAAGAACTGTGCGTTCTTCGAAATCACAAATCCACAAGGAGAGTCCAATTGTGTCGTTTGCGATGCCTGACCTTCCCAACACTGGACGTGAAGAGCATGCGCCTTCCACCATTTGCACGCCCCCTGCAAGGGCTGGAAGGAGCACCCGCAGTCCAGTTCCTGATAGTCAGATTGAAGATGTCAGTGTTGAAGTACACCAGGATGAGGAGGATATGGGTGTTGCTGGCGCTGGGGAGGAAATTGACCAGGAGGATTCTGATGGTGAGGTGGTTTGTTTAAGTCAGGCACCCGGGGAGACACCTGTTGTCCGTGGGAGGAATAGGGCCATTGACATGCCTGGTGAAAATACCAAAAAAATCAGCTCTTCGGTGTGGAAGTATTTCAACAGAAATGCGGACAACATTTGTCAAGCTGTGTGTTGCCTTTGTCAAGCTGTAATAAGTAGGGGTAAGGACATTAACCACCTCGGAACATCCTCCCTTATACGTCACCTGCAGCGCATTCATCATAAGTCAGTGACAAGTTCAAAAACTTTGGGCGACAGCGGAAGCAGTCCACTGACCAGTAAATCCCTTCTTCTTGTAACCAAGCTCACGCAAACCACCCCACCAACTCCCTCAGTGTCAATTTCCTCCTTCCCCAGGAATGCCAATAGTCCTGCAGGCCATGTCACTGGCAATTCTGACGAGTCCTCTCCTGCCTGGGATTCCTCCGATGCATCCTTGCGTGTAATGCCTACTGCTGCTGGCGCTGCTGTTGTTGCTGCTGGGAGTCGATGGTCATCCCAGAGGGGAAGTCATAAGACCACTTTTACTACTTCCACCAAGCAATTGACTGTCCAACAGTCCTTTGCGAGGAAGATGAAATATCACAGCAGTCATCCTGCTGCAAAGCGGATAACTGAGGCCTTGGCATCCTGGGCGGTGAGAAACGTGGTTCCGGTATCCATCATTACTGCAGAGCCAACTAGAGACTTGTTGGAGGTACTGTGTCCCCGGTACCAAATACCATCTAGGTTCCATTTCTCTAGGCAGGCGATACCGAAAATGTACACAGACCTCAGAAAAAGGCTCACCAGTGTCCTAAAAAATGCAGTTGTACCCAATGTCCACTTAACCACGGACATGTGGACAAGTGGAGCAGGGCAGGCTCAGGACTATATGACTGTGACAGCCCACTGGGTAGATGTATGGACTCCCGCCGCAAGAACAGCAGCGGCGGCACCAGTAGCAGCATCTCGCAAACGCCAACTCTTTCCTAGGCAGGCTACGCTTTGTATCACCGCTTTCCAGAATACGCACACAGCTGAAAACCTCTTACGGCAACTGAGGAAGATCATCGTGGAATGGCTTACCCCAATTGGACTCTCCTGTGGATTTGTGGCATCGGACAACGCCAGCAATATTGTGTGTGCATTAAATATGGGCAAATTCCAGCACGTCCCATGTTTTGCACATACCTTGAATTTGGTGGTGCAGAATTATTTAAAAAACGAGAGGGGCGGGCAAGAGATGCTGTCGGTGGCCAGAAGAATTGCGGGACACTTTCGGCGTACAGGCACCACGTACAGAAGACTGGAGCACCACCAAAAACGCCTGAACCTGCCCTGCCATCATCTGAAGCAAGAAGTGGTAACGAGGTGGAATTCAACCCTCTATATGCTTCAGAGGTTGGAGGAGCAGCAAAAGGCCATTCAAGCCTATACAACTGAGCACGATATAGGAGGTGGAATGCACCTGTCTCAAGCGCAGTGGAGAATGATTTCAACGTTGTGCAAGGTTCTGCAACCTTTTGAACTTGCCACACGTGAAGTCAGTTCAGACACTGCCAGCCTGAGTCAGGTCATTCCCCTCATCAGGCTTTTGCAGAAGAAGCTGGAGACATTGAAGGAGGAGCTAACAAAGAGCGATTCCGCTAGGCATGTGGGACTTGTGGATGGAGCCCTTAATTCGCTTAACAAGGATTCACGGGTGGTCAATCTGTTGAAATCAGAGCACTACATTTTGTCCACCGTGCTCGATCCTAGATTTAAAACCTACCTTGGATCTCTCTTTCCGGCAGACACAAGTCTGCTGGGGTTCAAAGAACTGCTGGTGACAAAATTGTCAAGTCAAGCGGAACGCGACCTGTCAACATCTCCTCCTTCACATTCTCCCGCAACTGGGGGTGCGAGGAAAAGGCTCAGAATTCCGAGCCCACCCGCTGGCGGTGATGCAGGGCAGTCTGGAGCGACTGCTGATGCTGACATCTGGTCCGGACTGAAGGACCTGACAACGATTACGGACATGTCGTCTACTGTCACTGCATATGATTCTCTCCCCATTGAAAGAATGGTGGAGGATTATATGAGTGACCGCATCCAAGTAGGCACGTCAGACAGTCCGTACTTATACTGGCAGGAAAAAGAGGCAATTTGGAGGCCCTTGCACAAACTGGCTTTATTCTACCTAAGTTGCCCTCCCACAAGTGTGTACTCCGAAAGAGTGTTTAGTGCCGCCGCTCACCTTGTCAGCAATCGGCGTACGAGGTTACATCCAGAAAATGTGGAGAAGATGATGTTCATTAAAATGAATTATAATCAATTCCTCCGTGGAGACATTCACCAGCAGCAATTGCCTCCACAAAGTACACAGGGAGCTGAGATGGTGGATTCCAGTGGGGACGAATTGATAATCTGTGAGGAGGGGGATGTACACGGTGATATATCGGAGGATGATGATGAGGTGGACATCTTGCCTCTGTAGAGCCAGTTTGTGCAAGGAGAGATTAATTGCTTCTTTTTTGGTGGGGGTCCAAACCAACCCGTCATTTCAGTCACAGTCGTGTGGCAGACCCTGTCACTGAAATGATGGGTTG
This sequence comes from Pseudophryne corroboree, assembly GCF_028390025.1. Lineage (NCBI taxonomy): Eukaryota > Metazoa > Chordata > Amphibia > Anura > Myobatrachidae > Pseudophryne > Pseudophryne corroboree. The sequence goes on along the minus strand of NC_086445.1, from coordinate 858,247,332 downwards.
GTTAAAGTGTGCATGTCCTGTTTATACAACATAAGGGTGGGTGGGTGGGCCCAAGGACAATTCCATCTTGCACCTCTTTTTTCTTTCATTTTTCTTTGCGTCATGTGCTGTTTGGGGAGTAGTTTTTGGAAGGGCCATCCTGCGTGACACTGCAGTGCCACTCCTAGATGGGCCAGGTGTTTGTGTCGGCCACTTGGGTCGCTTATCTTAGTCACACAGCTACCTCATTGCGCATCTTTTTCTTCTTCTTTGCGTCATGTGCTGTTTGGGGAGTAGTTTTTTGAAGGGCCATCCTGCGTGACACTGCAGTGCCACTCCTAGATGGGCCAGGTGTTTGTGTCGGCCACTAGGGTCGCTTAGCTTAGTCACACAGCTACCTCATTGCGCCTCTTTTTTTCTTTGCGTCATGTGCTGTTTGGGGGGTGTTTTTTGGAAGGGCCATCCTGCGTGACACTGCAGTGCCACTCCTAGATGGGCCAGGTGTTTGTGTCGGCCACTAGGGTCGCTTAGCTTACTCACACAGCTACCTCATTGCGCCTCTTTTTTTTCTTCTTTGCGTCATGTGCTGTTTGGGGAGTAGTTTTTTGAAGGGCCATCCTGCGTGACACTGCAGTGCCACTCCTAGATGGGCCAGGTGTTTGTGTCGGCCACTTGGGTCGCTGAGCTTAGTCATCCAGCGACCTCGGTGCAAATTTTAGGACTAAAAATAATATTGTGAGGTGTGAGGTGTTCAGAATAGACTGAAAATGAGTGGAAATTATGGTTATTGAGGTTAATAATACTTTGGGATCAAAATGACCCCCAAATTCTATGATTTAAGCTGTTTTTTAGGGTTTTTTGAAAAAAACACCCGAATCCAAAACACACCCGAATCCGACAAAAAAAAAATTCGGTGAGGTTTTGCCAAAACGCGTTCGAACCCAAAACACGGCTGCGGAACCGAACCCAAAACCAAAACACAAAACCCGAAAAATTTCAGGTGCTCATCACTAGTATTAGAGGCTGATGGAACTGATCAGCACTCCAAGGCAAGAGGTACAGATGGAGAAAGGGGAACAGAACATTGGAGAACACCAAGAGGAAAGAGTATAGGAAGGGAGGTGAAGGTAGAGAAAGTGCGATTAGACCCTCAAACTAACCCCAAACCATAACCACTTCATCTCCAACTCCTTTGTTTTTACTACCATCACTGAAACATGGCTTTCCCCTTCTGAACCATTTCTCCAGGTCTGCTACAGTTTCTTTTATACAGTTTTCTATAAATGTCCTACAGTATTATGCTTTTTTTGTTTCTTTACGCATCCTTTGCAGACTTGCCAGCAGTTCAAGGAACATAAGAAGAGAAGCACTACAGACGAATTAAATGGCATTTGCTCATTGCTAACTAATGAAAATGGCTTGAATAAAAATTGGGTCTATGCTGGTCTTGCAAAAACGGGTACATAGATTTTTATTATTAGTACAGATTTAGGTATATTTTCTGATTGAGGGGCATATTTATAAAATAATCATCACTCATTTCTAATCTTAAATGGTACTCCAACCAATCAGCTCCTGTTATGAGTTTGAAAAATGCCAGGAGTTGATTGGCTGGAGCACCATTTAAGATTAGCAACGAGTGATGACAAGAATAGAATTGTTAAATCTTCCACAATATTTGCTGCATATCAGGTGTTTCAGGGGGTATCTGCAAATATTAAGGATCCCTGAATGTATGAGGGAGTGACCCCAGCAGATATCTTTAAATTTGCTGTGGTCCCTCCATCCGTATCCCCCAATCTGTGAGATTCACAAAGCCCTGTAATGCAACGACTACTGGAGTTTGGCCCCAGCAGCTAACGTCATCTGATGAAGACATTAACTGCTGTAGCCTATGGGCAAGGCCGGCGACAGGGGGTGTCAAAGGAGACAACTGTAACGGGCCCCAAGGGTCAGAGGAGCCCCAAGGATATGCCACTTAGTGACCGCCAGGGATGTGAGCCGTCTTGTCCAAATACGGCAGCGATCTGTAGGTGGTGTGGGCGCATCCTCAGAGTGACAGGCTCCTCTAATACACAGTGACTGTGCAGCGCAAGTGTGCGCCTGCTATTCCGAGTCCTATCTGTTGTTGGCAATTACGGGACATGGCAGCAGCTCCGCTGGGCAGGATTCCTGTGCCCTGTGCTCGGCTCTTCTGGTAGTTTGTGAGGGTCGCATGGTTCCTGCTGTGTGGTGTGCGGGTCTGGATAATGGGAAGTGCAGCGCAGGTGAATCTCTCCCCAGGGTAAGTGTGGATTGGTGAGGGTATATATGGCTTTGGCATAGGGTAGGGGAGCTGGGAATGCAGCATGTGGTCATTGGGGTCAGACAGAAGGATGTGTATATATATATATATATATATATATATAAAATTTGAGGGAGCCCCACAGATATCACTGTACAGGGCCCGAGATTTCTGTTGCCAGCTCTGCCTATGGGCTAAACTTTGTGCAAATTACCGGGAGAGGGATCCTCCAGAACCCTCCCTGGTTAGCTGAAACACGTGCGGTCAGCAGACCGCGCATGCACAGAATGGCCCCAGCTTTTGCAATGATTTCACTTCTTGCACAAAGCAAAGACTGCCTCCCGTCGTCCTGTCCCTGGAGGTGATTATTAGTACATAAGGGCAATCTATAATTTCTTATTGCTGCAAATAAGAGCAATAAGAAATTAAGAAATTATAATTATTAGGTCTAAAATAATAATTAGTAGCAAACATGCCCCTGAGTATGGTACATTTCTGTAAAATATACAGCATTTACTTTTTAAGAGATTTGCACAAGAGTAAAAATATTGATACTTACATGTGTAATAAATCTTTCTTTGACTACCTATATGTACTGAAACGTATCTTTGTATGCAGTGTATGACTATTTGGTGAAGAAGAACGAAAATAACAACACTTGTGCCACAGATGGACTCTTGCTTCATACAAGTAAGTGGTGCTGAGGCAGTGACAAAGTGCAATGTTTAACACATGAAATGTCAACAGGTGACGTTGAACGTTCATCTACCAACCACAATTGGCAAAACCACACTACTACAGTACCTGCGCAGTAATGATCAATGCAGCGTGAAAATTATGCTTTGGCTACTCTCAATCACAATAGCGAGCAGTGGTGTGTATAGGCCTATTAGAACTGGTGAGTTACATCCTCATACCCTTTACATGCATTTATTGCATTCACTTGGCCTCATCTCCTCCAGGGCCAAGCTCTCAGCCAGCTCCACCTTCTCACTCACTGAGCATCACCACTGAGAGTTCAGCCTCGGGGAGGAGTTGTGGTACTGGGAAGGAGAAGGAGGCCGACGAAGTGTTAATCAACATTTTAAATGACAGTCTCAAAATTAGTGTAGCTGACCCAGGGTCGGACTGGCCGACAGGGGAACAAGGGAAACCACCGGTGGGCCCCACTTCCTGGGGCCCTCCTTCTCCTCTAGGGATCAGGTTCCAGACTTTATCCAGGTGCACTTGAATTATGCTTTATACTTATGTTACATTATACTTCACAAGAATATGGTTTATTAGAGAGAGGAGCGGGTTCGGATGTAACGCCATAATTAATGAAAGTTTGGTTTTATCCAGATTTTTTCTATTGGCTATCCAAAACACGTGACATCCGTGAGCCAATAAGATGCCGTTTTGTGAACCGAGTAAATCCGAGTAAAACTGAACCTGCTCATCTCTAGTTTATTATATATTTACCATTGGGCACATAAAATGTACTCTTTAATGGTTAGCCAAACCTCTGTGGTGGCTGGCCACACCCCCACTTGAGCCTGGACACACCCTTAAGCATGGGCCTCTACAACAGCCTCCACCCGGTGGGCCCTTCATGCCCCAGTCCGACACTGAGCTAACCTGTAAATACTGTAAACATTATAGTTTTGTTAGATTTGCATTAAGTTAATTTCAAAGTTGCCTGCGGCATTCAGAAAAATCTAATAGACTTGTACAGGAAGTCTAATTTGTGTATATAGGGGCAGATGTATTAACCTGGAGACGGCATAAGGTAGTGATAAAGCGGTGATAAGTGCAAGGTGATAAACGCACCAGCCAGTCAGCTCCTAACTGTCAATTTGCTTATTGAGCTGATTGGCTGGTGTGTTTATCACCTTACACTTGTGATTGCTTTATCACTTCCTTATGCCTTCTCCAGGTTAATACATCTGCCCCATAGGGCCTTATTCCGAGTTTTAAGCAAACCTGAAGGTTTGTGTACAACTCTGATGACGGGGGATCCCTGAAATAGTAGCAATCTCCTTGACTCCCTGAAGAGTCTAGCAATCTCCCTGTGATCATCAGTGCCATTGGTCGTCACATGCAGTGCCCCCTACGCTGCAGCTTGATTGACGCAGATATACTGGCCTTGGCTATGGATGTGAGACCCCATTCTGTGTAATCTGATGTTCTCACAAGTGATCCGATGCTGTGTCCTCGAGCGCAGCAGCGGATCACACAAGCATGCAGGGGGCAGCTAGTAACACAAGACGCTTCCTGCAGCATTACCATATTTGTACACAGCAGCTGCGTTCATTATTTATACCATCATATATACCAAATAACAGGTATTTTTTTCTGTTGTTTTAAAAAAAAATGAAATCAACATAAAATAAAAAATACACATCATAATGGAATAGGTGTAGAGTGTTACTTACGTTACCTTCTTTTGAGACATGCCCAAAAATATATATATTTAAAAGTTTTACAACTGTATTCAATACATGTAGTTTTAAAAAGGTATGTACTGATTTCTCTTTCTTAGGTGAAGATTTCCGTAAGGACATAATGGAATCAAAGAAATGTGATGCACAAAACACAGACAGTAATAACAATAATAATAACAACAACAAGATTACATATGACAGTGATGATGAAGAGGGTGGTAAGTAATTATTTTATGACCTGTATATTTTGCTTAATATTATATACGTTACTTCCCCCCCCCCATATATATGTAGGGCTGTCGTAAAAGCAGTGTAGGCCCCTGGGCAGAGCAATGCACTGGGGCCCCTACCCATCCTCCAGCGGTGGGCTTGCTATCAGTGGCGGCTGTTCTTCTAACCCGCTTGCAGGAGGTTATGTCACCTGCGGCCGCAATCTGCAGCCGCGCTGGGGGAGGGGGGGGGTTATTAACCACGGACTCTTAGAATCTTGGGATCCCAGGGCAATTGCGCATCAAGCCCAAAGGAAGAGACAGCCCTGTTTATATGGAGTCCCTAGAATGAAACCACATAATACTGCACAAAACTCTAAACAGTGGAATACTACCGACAAAATCATAAGTGTACTTCAGTACAGCCTCAGGTTCTAGTTTTGAGCCATGTCCATAATGTTATAGACAGGTTTCAAAGGTAATACTGTGCACATTTGTAAAAAGGGGGATGCAGTCGATATACCGGCTATTGCAATCCCAGCGTTCAGGAGACAGACGCTGGAATCCCGACAACTGGGGAAATACCGACACCCAGGATACCGACACATGCTCGGTATTCCCATTCGGTTGGTGGGTTCACATCTGCAACTGAGTGGGTATAGAACCTGTGGCGAGTGCAGCGAGCCGTGCATGGGTACTCGGAGCCGGAATTCTGGCAGACAGGATGCCACTGTCAGTATAGTGACAGCCAGCATCCCGTCTGCTGGCACATGATGTGTATCCCGTAAAGGGAAATGCTGTGAAGTCACAATAGTTTTCACGATCACTAATTTCAATAAAGGATAGTGCTACAGGTAAATGCTGTGACCTAATTAACACAAATCAGAGACCCCACGAGGAGGTATGGACTTAGCTGCACCCAGCACGCCAGCCGCATGATGGTTCCAGACACACACACACACACACACACACACACACACACACACACACACACACACACACACACACACACAACCACACACACACACACACACACACACACAACCACCACACACACACACACACACACACACACACTACACCTTGCTCTCTCTCACTCATACACACTATACCTTGCTCACACACACTACACCCTGCTCTCACACACATACCCTTGCACGCACGCACACACAAACACACACACACACACACACACACTACACCTTGCTCTCTCTCACACATACACACTATACCTTGCTCACACACACACACACACACACACACACACACACACACACACTACACCCTGCTCTCACACACGCATAGCCTTGCTTGCCCACACACACACACACACACACACACACACTATATTTTGCTCACTCACTCTCTCTTATTGCCTTGCATAATATACAAGGGGCTCCTGTGGTGTAACGTCTATAAGGGGTTCATACTGTGCTGTTACGTGTATAAGTGGTTCTTACTGTGTGGTGTAACGTGTATAAGGGTCTCTTACTGTGCTGTCACATGTATAAGGGGCTCTTACTGTGCAGTGTAACGTGTATAAGGGGCTCTTACTGTGCAGTGTAATCTGTAAAAGGGGCTCTTACTGTGCAGTGTAACGTGTGCAAGGGGCTCTCACTGTGTGGTGTAATATGAACAACAGACAGTACTGTGCAGTGTAATGTGAATTGATACTATTCAGTGACCACGCCCCTTCACTGTGAAGCCACTGTGTGGCAAGAAATGTAAAAAACCCTGTGGCACGAGGTTTTGCTATACAACTGCAGGCAGTGGTCGAAGTAGAAATTTTGAAGTGGGGTTATGCAAAAGTCAAGGACGCAATTATGCGCGCGCCCTCCAGAAAAGGGGCAGTGGTCACCCAAAATAGGGCATGGTCACCCAAAAGGGGCGTGTCCAGTGTAGTAGAACCCCTTATACTATCTAGTACTGGTGCTCCTTTCACCTTTTAGCACACGGTACGTGCCGAAATTCACATTATAGCACACGGTATGAGACAAAATTCACATTATAGCACACGGTATGAGCCGAAATTCACATTATAGCACATGGTACGAGCCGAAATTCACATTATAGCACAGTGAATGAGCCGAAATTCACATTATAGCACACTGAATGTGCCGTAATTCACATTGTAGCACACTGAATGAGCCGAAATTCACATTGTAGCACACTGAATGAGCCGAAATTCACATTATAGCACACTGAATGAGCCGAAATTCACATTCTAGCACACTCAATGAGCTGAAATTGTGACAGCACGGACAGCCAGAGTGACGACAGGGAGAGAGAGAGAGTGACGACAGGGAGAGAGAGGGTGACGACAGGGAATGAGAGTGACGACAGGGAGAGAGAGTGACGACAGGGAGAGAGAGAGAGTAACAGCAGGGAGAGAGAGTGACGACAGGGAGAGAAAGTGACGACAGGGAGAGAGAGTGACAGCAGGGAGAGAGAGAGTGACAGGGAGAGAGAGTGATGACAGTGACAGCAGGTAGAGAGAGTGACGACAGTGACAGCAGGGAGAGAGTGTGACGACAGTGACAGCAGGGAGAGAGAGAGTGATGACAGTGACAGCAGGGAGAGAGAGAGTGACAGTAGGGACAGGGACAGTAATGACAGGGAGAGAAGGTGAGAGCAGGGGAACATTTCCTGACTCATTTGTTGCGGCTGGCGGCGGCGAGCGGTGGGCGGCTGGCGGCAGTGAGCGGCGTGCGGTTAGTGGCGGTGAGCAGCGGCTGTGAGCGAGTACAGCACTCTACACAGCCGCCGGCCGCCGCGCAGGGACGGGAGGACAATGTGCAGCAGGATGGCCACTTCCCTCGCCTCCTGCTGCACTTCATTTCCGGGTCAGTGGAAGAATTGGCGGTATACCATACCGCCATATACCGCCCCACTTCGACCACTGATTGCAGGACTGAAAATGAGATGCAGTGATTTCTGTGGAAACCACTGCGCCTGGGAAACAAATGTTTTTGCATGATTTAAGTATCCCAGCTATATAGGAAAGGGTTAATTATTATTATTATTATTTTTAACAATTTCTTATATAGCGCAGCATAATCCGTTGCGCTTTACAATTGGGGCAACAGTAATAGAACAAAACTGGGTAATAACATGCAGACATAGAGGTAGGTTCTTAATGGGCTGTATTACATGATCATCCAGCAATGTTGAAAGAAAGAAAAAATATGTGAGGTTATGTGTGAACTGTATACAGATGATGTAATTAGATAGGAGACATTATAGGTTATGTGGATGGGCCCGGAATTTGAAAAGCTTGTCTGAATAGGTGAGTTTTCAAGGAACGCTTGAAGGTTTGGAGACTAGAAGTGAGTCTTATTGTGCGTGGGAGGGCATTCCACAGAGTGGGTGCACCCTGGTAAAAGTCCTGTAATTTTGAGTGTGTGCAAGTGATGCGTGTGGATGAGAGACGCAGATCTTGTGCAGAGCGGAGAGGCCGGGTAGGGAGATATTTTGAGATGAGTGAAGAGATGTATGTAGGCACAGTTTGGTTAATAGTCTCGTATGTAAGTAAAAGCATTTTATATTGAATAATATAGAATACCGGTAACCAATGGGGGGACTGACAGAGTTGATCTGCAGACGATGAACGTTTAGCGAGGAAGATTAGCCTCGCAGCTGTATTCAGAATGGATTGTAGTGGTGAGAGCCTATTTTTGGAAAGAGTTTTTGCTGTGTCTTGTGTAAGATAAGGGCGTATTTTGGATATGTTTCTTAGATGCATGTAACATGATTTTGAGACAGATTGAATGTGGGCAACAAAGGACAGTTCAGAGTCAAGAATGACACCTAGGCAGCGAGCTTGTGGGGTAGGGTTGATTGTTGAGATATCAACAGTGATAGATGTATCAGGTTGGTAGCTTTTATTGGCCGGTGGAAATATAATTAATTCTGTTTTGGAAATATTAGGTTTGAGGTGGCGAGATTAATGGCGAAGATAATCCAATTAGTTTATCCATTAATGCCTGACTCCTACAACAACGCATTGTATAGGGCAAGCCATGTGCACCCGTGCTCCCTGTGAGCCCATTGGTCACACTTCCATTGTTTAGCAGCCTGTATTAGTAAAGGCACACCAGTGACAGGTGAGGGTAGTGGGCAGATGGAGCATGCACACTACCAGATACGGAGGATTTTTTGTGGGCTAAATGAAAAGATTGGGACTTCTCAGGGACAGCGTGTCTACACTCATGCTATCCCTGAAAGGATTTTTCCTGGATAGTAGTGAAAAGTGAGTAAAACATGCAAATAGCCTCAACGAATTATACTGAAAATATTCAAGACAATGACCCTCATTCAGCATGTATTGCAATTACAAAGCTGCTTGCAGTCCTTATTAATGAAAATGCAGGAGGAGGAGCATAGCACCTTTTTCCTGCATTTGCGATAGCAAAACTGTGATGCGATTACAGTCCAGGATGAACATCGCAACAAACGGTTGCGATGTTCATCCGCAACGGCAGGCTAAGCCTGAGCTTACTCAGACTACCTGTCACAGGCGGCTTGCGAGGCCACGGAAACTGCGTATGCAATGCAGTCCTTGGCTTCACCACTTCCAGGCAACGCCAGCCAATCGAGGAAATGCATATGTGCAGGACCCGTTGTGCGCATGTGCAGAACAGGTCCTGCGATCGCATTGCAGAGGCATTTGCATTACTGCAATGCGATCGCAGGACCTATCTGGAAACTGCACAAGGGATTGCAGTAGCGATCCAACCTGAATATCCCCCAATATCACTATTATTGCAAAATAGACCCCAAGGTGTCTTATGGCCTTCCTGTTCATTCTTTCATATTGGTAGCTGTTATCCGCTGTTGTCTTTTATGAGTGTGAATGGGGTATATGTGTACATTTATTGTAGGATTGTCATTTATTCACTTTGTTACTAGTTCTGTTCTAAAAAAAAAAAAAAAAACTTTTTCATTTTGAACAGGGACAGAGATTGCCATAGTTCTAGACGGTTCCGGAAGCATAGACGAAGAAGATTTCCTGAAAGCAAAGGATTTTATATCCAACCTGATAACAAGAGTATGGGGAAAGTGTTCAGAGGTATGTTACATTTCCTGTCCCTGTGATGGAAACAATATTATTTTGGTTGTTAGACAAAGAAAGCCGCAATTGAATTAACACCTAGTATTGCCTCTATAACATACTTGACGACTTCTTTAATCTCCTCTCCGGGAGATGCCCGGAGAGAAGCAGGTGAGCGGTGCTGAGGGTGGGGCCGAGCTAAAGGCGTCATTAGGCCCTGGCCACACACAGGGAAAAGTCCGGGATTAGGTGATATTTGCATAGAAGGCGGAGCTGAAATGACGCAATTAGCATATAATTGCGTCATTAGGCTCTGCCCCCTCTTCCGGGTCCGCAATTTCGCTGTATTATTATCCACATTGTGCCCACTACACTAGGAAGTGGACAGCATGCGGGAGCGGTGCCCACTCTTCCGGGGCTGCGGGGCACTACCTGAGAGGAGTTGTCACGCCTCCTGCTTGCACTAGTGATCTGTGCTGCGCCCTAGGATGCAGCATTGGATCAGCTGCAACACCATTGGCTGTTAGTATGACCCATGGAGTCACGCAAGCCGGCTACTACAGATCCAACAAAGAGGACAGGAAATCCTTGCCTTCCAAGAGAGATCCTGCCCACATCACTCCCTCACAATGGTGGCGACAAGGGCCGGCTGCAAGCATGTTCCAATAGAGTGGCCGCGCAGGGCGCCACCCTTTATGGGTGCCACATGCTGGCGCCGCCATATTGGAGCCTGGAGCCTGGTCCTGTAGGCTGCAGCAGTGTCTGTCCGGCCCGGCTCAGCACCGCCTTCGAATACCAGCAGCGGCTGCCTGTGTGTGGGGGAGTTCTGTGGGCGGGACAGTGCTAAACTACTCTGTGCGCGCTGTGCAGCGCCGGCGTCTGGCATCAGACGCTGGCGCCGCACAGCGCGCACAGATTAGTTTTGCTTTAGTCTGCCCGCGGCCAACAGCACTCCTCCTCATTGCGTCGGCACAGGTACTGTGGGGGCATATCTGGCACTGTGGGGGCATGTGTATCTGGTACTGGGGGCATAACTGGCACTCTGGGGACATGTGTATCTGGCACTGGGGGCATATCTGTCACTCTAGGGACATGTGTATCTAGCACTGGGGGCATAACTGGCACTCTGGGGACATGTGTATCTGGCACTGGGGGCAAATCTGGCACTGTGTGGGGACATTTGTTTCTAGCACTGGGGGCATATCTGGCACTGTGTGGGGACATGTGTATCTAGAACTGGGGGCATATCTGGCACTGTGGGAACATGTGAATCTCGCACTGGGGGCATATATATATATATATATATATATATATATATATATATCTGGCACTGTGGAAAATAGATGTATCTGGAACTATGGGGGCATATCTGGCACTGTGGGGACATGTGTATCTGGCACTGGGGGCATATCTAGCACTGTGTGGGGACATGTGTATCTGGCACTGGGGGCATATTTGGCACTGTGTGGGGACATGTGTATCTAGCACTGAGGGCATATCTGGCACTGTGGGGACATGTGTATCTGGCACTGGGGGCATATATGTATCTGGCACTGGGGCATATATGTATTTGGCACTGTGGGGGGCATATCTGGCACTGGGGGCATATATGTATCTGGCACTGTGGAGGCATATATGTATCTGGCACTGTGGCATATATGTATCTGGCACTGTGGGGGCATATATGTATCTGGCACTGTGGCATATATGTATCTGGCACTGTGGGGGCATATATGTATCTGGCACTGTGGGGGCATATATGTATCTGGCACTCTGGGGGCATATATGTGTCTGGAACTGTGGGGGCATATATGTATCTGGCACTGTGGGGACATGTGTATCTGACACTGCTGGGGGGAATATCATGTGTATCTGGCACTGCTGTGGGGCATATCATGTGTAGCTGGCACTGCTTGGGGGGGCATATCATGCCTATCTGGCACTGCTGGGGGGCATATCATGTTTATCTGGCACTACTGGGGGGCATATCATGTGTAGCTGGCACTGCTGGGGGGCATATCATGTATAGCTGGCACTGTTGGGGGCCATATGTCTATCTGGCACTGCTGGGGGGCATATCATGTCTACCTGGCACTGCTGGGGGGCATATCATGTGTATTTGCACTGCTGGGGGGGGCATATCATATGTATATGGCACTACTGGGGGGCATATCATATCTATGTGGCACTGCTGGGGGGCATGTCATGTCTATCTGGCACTGCTGGGGTGCATGTCATGTCTATCTGGCACTGCTGGGGGGCATGTCATGTCTATCTGGCACTGCTGGGGGGCATATCATGTGTATTTGGCACTGCTGAGGGGGGCATATCATATGTATATGGCACTACTGGGGGGCATATCATATCTATGTGGCACTGCTGGGGGGCATGTCATGTCTATCTGGCACTGCTGGGGTGCATGTCATGTCTATCTGGCACTGCTGGGGTGCATGTCATGTCTATCTGGCACTGCTGGGGGGCATGCCATGTCTATCTGCAATACTGGAGACATTATGTGTAAGGAACACTACTATGGGCGTTATGTGTAAGGCTGTTAATTGTGTGCGTAGAGGGGGTGTGAAAATATATTTTTTTATAGCTTGATAATATAAAGTTGTGAGGCCACGCCCACTTTCCAGGAGCGTGCACGCCGAAGGCACGCACATGGGGGGCGATTTGACATGCCTTTATTTTGGGAAACGGAGGTCATCGTCGCCCCCCTTCCCACCCCTAAATGGCTGCAGACTGTCAATATTGACAGTTTGCTGCTGATATGCATCCGACATTGGCATGACAGGTCTGGCCCATGCACAAAGTACCAAATATTGATACTTTGTAGCATGAGCAGCATATCCATCGGGACCTGAATCATGCCCCTTTCTGGACTCTCTATATATTGTATGTACTTTCTGCCTGACCCAACCACACTAGGCCGTCATACCCTTGCACCCTGTGGTCCTTCTCTCTCCATCAGTCAGCACGTGGTTCCACCACAGATTGTGCCCAAACTGCATCACTGTTTGCTGTATTTACTGCTCCCTGCTTTTTACCATGTACTTCTGTCCTACTGTATGCTATGCCTGTGTACTATACCTCCACTGAAGTTCATCCTCCATGGGCAGAGTGTACTTACATAGTTACATAGTTGTTGAGGTTGAAAAAAGATAAATGTCCATCGAGTTCAACCTATTGTAATTACATTATTTTATTTAATTATTTTTTTCTTTAAATATTAATTAAATGCTGTATCCCTGGATATTTTTTTCAGCTAGGAATTTATCCAATCCATTTTTAAACTTATTGATTGTGTCCACCATTACTACCTTCTCTGGAAGAGAATTCCAAATCCTTACTGCTCTTACTGTGAAGAATCCTTTTCTCCGTTGGGTATGGAATTTTTTCTCCTCTAACCTCAGTGGGTGTCCGCGTGTCCTATGTCGTGTTTTTTTGGTAAACAAATAGTTTGATAGATCCTTGTATTGTCCCTTAATGTATTTATAAATATTAATGATGTCCCCTCTCAGTCGCCTCTTTTCCAGTGTGAACATATCAAGCCTTTTAAGTTTTTCCTCATAGTCCAATGCCTCTAACCCCTTAACCAGTTAGTGGCTCGCCTCTAAACCCTTTCAAGTTCCAAGATATCTTTTTTATAGTATGGTGCCCAAAACTGTACACAATGGGGGTCATTCCAAGTCGTTCGCTCGGTAATTTTCATCGCATCGCAGCGTTTTTCTGCTTAGTACGCATGCGCAATGTTCGCACTGCGACTGCGCCAAGTATTTTTGCTATGAAGATAGTTTTTTTACTCACGGCTTTTTCTTCGCTCCGGCGATCGTAATGTGATTGACAGGAAATGGGTGTTACTGGGCGGAAACACGGCGTTTTATGGGCGTGTGGATAAAAACGCTACCGTTTCCGGAAAAAACGCGGGAGTGGCTGGAGAAACGGGGGAGTGTCTGGGCGAACGCTGGGTGTGTTTGTGACGTCAAACCAGGAACGACAAGCACTGAACTGATCGCAGATGCCGAGTAAGTCTGAAGCTACTCTGAAACTGCTAAGTAGTTTGTAATCGCAATATTGCGAATACATCGTTCGCAATTTTAAGAAGCTAAGATTCACTCCCAGTAGGCGGAGGCTTAGCGTGTGTAACTCTGCTAAAATCGCCTTGCGAGCGAACAACTCGGAATGAGGGCCAATATTCCAGGTGTGATCGCACCAATGATTTATACAGTGGCAGGATTACACTCTCATCCCTTGTCTCCATACCACGTTTTATTAGCCTTAGCTGCTGCATTTTGACATTGCAAACTGCTACCAAGTTTATTATCGATGAGCACACCCAGATCCTTTTCAACTACCGTTATCCCTACTTTTTCCCCATTTAGTTTATAGGTTGCCTGATTGTTCTTAGTCCCAAGGTGCCTAACTTTCCATTTGTCTATATTGAACCTCATTCCCCATTTGTCTGCCCAGGCCTCCAGTCCAGTTAAGTAATTCTGTAGAGACTCAACAGCCTTGTCTGAATTAATTATTCTACATAATTTAGTGTCATCTGCGAAAAATTGACACTGTGCTTTCCAGTCCCTCACCTAGGTCATTAATGAATATATTAAACAGCAATGGCCCGAATACTGAGCCCTGCGGTATTCCACTGTGTACTGAAGCCCATTCAGAGTACATCCCATTAACCCCCACTCGCTGTTCCCTATTAAACAGCCAGTTACTCACCCAAGTAGAGATAGTATTTCCCACCCCAAGCTCTCTTAGTTTGAGGATTAGTCTCCTGTGCGGAACTTTGTCAAAAGCCTTAGAGAAGTCTAAAAAGATCACATCCACTGCTTGACCCTTATCAATACTATCACTCACTTTCTCGTAGAAGCTTATTAAGTTAGTTTGACATGACCTGTCCTTCACAAATCCATGTTGATTCCTAGTAATAACCTTGGAGGTATCCAAGTACTCCAGAATGCTATCCCTTAATATACCTTCTAGTATTTTCCCCACTATAGATGTCAAGCTAACCGGTCTATAGTTCCCGGGGAGCGTTTTAATACCCTTTTTAAATATTGGGACTACCTCTGCTTTACGCTTAAATATTGGGACTACCTCTGCTATGGCTCTATTCATATATGGTATATCATACTGCCACACATGTGTCAGATTTCTCATGTGTGCCTTGGGTCCTTGTATGACTTATTATCTCCCACAGTGTAACCTTTGTAGTGCGCCCAGCATGGCTGCTTCACCTTGTAAGCTTGTGGATGAGATGAAAAATACATGGACCTAATGTTTATGATGGGACTGAGAGCATTAGGACGCTGCAACCACCCATTTGGTGTCATCTCTTCTCAGCCTAACCAATTCTACCCAGGGTAATCCTACATAGTGCGCTCAAGATGGCTGCCTCATCTGGTACCTTTCATGGGTGGACTATATAACCTGTGGAAGTTATTACCCAAAAAATGTCTTCACCAACTCTGCAATATGCTTATTGTGCTCTCTAAATTTTTGTTGTTTTTTATTATATACTAGGTGCTTCATCGCGCCCTACGGGTGCTCTTCACACCGTCGTAAGGGGCTACGCCCCCTTAACCCCTGTACGCCATTCAATATATGTATTATATTAAGTATTACCTGCATTCCTAATTTTGTGAGTGGTTAAATATTGCACAATGAAAGGGCGTTGGATGGTGAAGGGGGCGCCTGCAGGGCGACGGTGTGAACAGCGCCTGCAGGGCACACTGTACAGAATGCAGCGGGTGTGGGGGGGAACGCGGATGGGGTCGTGAGGCGCTGCGGGTGGGGATGTGCGGGGAAGTGGGATCCGGAAGCGGTATGGGTGGGGGAGGGCGGGGGGTTTGGTGGGTAGGGGAGGGGCAGGTACGGGGATCTGGGGGGTGAGTGAGGGGGTTCCGGAGGCGCTGCAGGTGGGGAAGGGGCGAGTGCGCCGCAGGTGGGGTAGGAGGTCCGGAAGCGATGCGCGTGGGGGAGGGGCAGGTGGGGGGGTGCGGCAGATGGGGTCGGGAGGAGCAGCGGGTAGTGGAGGAGCAGGTGCAGTGGGGCCGTGCGGGTGGGGTAGGAGCGAGTGCGCTGCGGGTGGGGTAGGGGGTTCGGAAGAGATGTGCGTGGGGGAGGGGCAGGTGTGGGGTTGCGGCAGATGGGGGAGGGGGTTTGGAGGCGGTGCGGGTGGTTGAGGGGCGGGTGCAGTGGGGCAGCGGGTGGGGTAGGGGGTCAGGATGTGCTGCGGGTGAGGGAGGGGCGGTTGCGGGGGTTGACGGCGGATGGGGGAGTGTGTCTGTGGAGGGGGGGTGGATGGGGGGGCTGTGGTTGGGAGGGGCTGTGGTTGAGGGAGGGGCAGGGGAGTGGGGGCCGTGGCTGGTGTAGGGGGTCTGGAGGGGCCGCATGTGAGGGAGGGGTGGTGGTGCAGCGGATGGTGAAAGGGTTCAAAGGCGCTACAGGTGGTGGATGGGTAGGTGCGGCGGGTAGGGGAGGGGCAGGTACGGGGATCTGGCGGATGGGGGAGGGGGTTCCGGAGGCGCTGCAGGTGGGGAAGGGGCGAGTGCGCTGTGTGTGGGGGATGGGAAGGTGCGGCACATGGGGGAGGGGGTTGTGAGGCGCTGCGGGTGGTGGAGGGGCGGGTGCAGTGGGGCAGGGTGTTGGGAGGTGGTGCGGGTGGGGAGGGGGCGAGTGCGCTGCGGGTGGGCTAGGGGGTCCATAAGCGACGCGTGTGGGTGGAGGGTCAGGTGCGGGGGTGCGGCAGATAGGGGAGGGGGTCTGGAGGCACTGCCGGTGGTTGAGGGGTGGGTGGGGTAGGAGGTCAGGAGGTGGTGCGGATGGGGGTGTGCGGTTGGGAGGTTCTGTGGATGAGGGAGGGGCAGCGGAGTGGGGGGCGTGGGTGGTGTAGAGGGTCTGGAGGCGCCGCGTGTGAAGGAGTGTCGTGTGGTGGAGTGGCAGGTGCGGCGGATGGTGGAAGGGTCCGAAGGCACTGTGGCGGTGGATGGGCGGGAGCGGGGGTGCTGCAGGTGCGGTATGGGGTGAGGAGGCGCTGCGGGTGGGGGATGGGCGGCTGCGGGGGTGGACGGTGGATGGGGGAGGGTGTCTGTACAGGCTGTGGGTGGAGGGGGAGGGGGATATGGGGGCTGTGATTGGGAGGGTCTGTGGTTGAGGGAGGGGCAGGGGAGTGGGGGCCGTGGGTGGTGTAGGCGGTCTGGAGGGAGGGGTGGTGGTGCAGCGGATGGTGGAAGGAGCTGCAGGTGGAGGATGGGCGGGTGCGGGGGTGCCGCAGGGGGGGTAGGGGGTCAGGAGGCGCTGGAGGTGCTTGTCCATCAGCAGCAGCAGGGCCGCAGCCCACCCGGGTGCAGTGTCAGGGTAACTGTGTTGCGGGCACCCGGGGAGCACACCAGAGTGGGGTGTCCCTGTTCCTGCGTGAGGCGCTCTGCCTCACATGTCCCCCTTCCCCCAGCCAGGCACATCTCTTCCCCCAGCAGGCACATGTCCACCCCCCCCCCCCCAGGCCAAGCACGTGTCCCCCCCAGCCAGGCACATCTCTTCCCCCCAGCCAGGCACATCTCTTCCCCCCAGCCAATCTTCCCCCCAGCCAGGCACATCTCTTCCCCCCAGCCAGGCACATCTCTTCCCCCCAGCCAGGCACATCTCTTCCCCCAGCCAGGCACATGTCCCGTCCCCCCTTCGTCAGGCACATCTCCCTCGGCAACCGGGGAGTACACCAGTGTGCACTGTCCCCGCTACCGCACATCTCCCCCCCCCCCCCGCGAGGCACATGTCCCCCCCGCCAGGCACACCTTCGCCCTCTGCAGGCACATCTCCCCCACAGGGCACCAGGCACATTTCCTCTCCCCCCCCAGGCAGCCGGGGACCCGCTGTACCTGGAGGA
The DNA here is from genome assembly GCF_028390025.1 of Pseudophryne corroboree. Taxonomy (NCBI): domain Eukaryota; kingdom Metazoa; phylum Chordata; class Amphibia; order Anura; family Myobatrachidae; genus Pseudophryne; species Pseudophryne corroboree. Next base: position 858,229,493 of record NC_086445.1, on the reverse strand, counting down.
CCGGACCGAGGGCTGTGCCGGCAATAGGAGCGCTTTCTCCTTGCTGGGGCAGACGGCAGGGGAGAGGCGCCGGGGCTCAGGCGGGGAGCGGGAGTGACAGGCGCTCGGCTTCAGACAGAGAGTCGCCTCCCGCCCTCACGTCTTCGGCCCGGGACGATGGAAGACTGTGGAGATGTGCGCCGAGAAGGTGCATGGTGTGTGACGTCACTGATCTGCATACAGTAGCTTAGCCCATCTGTGACTCCACCCAGCGTTACGGCCAGGCACAGAGTCACAGACTTGGGCTAATATATAGGAGATTATATAGAGGTAAATTTTACCAAGCTTGGAGATATTAGGATAGTTAGTTCTTTCCAGTCTACTGTGCATGCACAGGTCTTCAGAAACCTGGAGCCTGCCATGTTCCCAGTGACTAATCTCTACTGCGCATGCAGTAATCACTGGGACAATGGTCCGGAGTTGTCTCTTGCACCTGCAACACCGGTGCTGGGCTCCAGAGAGGTAAGTGTGAAACGGGTGTTGATCATTTGGTCGACCTGGAAAAGATCAACAGTGTCTAGGTTAACCCCAAAAGGTCAACATGCACAAGGTCAACATGGACAAAAGTTTGACATGGAAAAGGTCAAAACAGAAAAAGATTGGCATGAGCTTTAATGTTTTTTAATGTTTGTTTTTTTGTTTTTTTATTGTGTCATTTTCACCGTCATAGCACAGGGACCCCCAATTAATATACCTTGTCCCCCCACATCATGCAAAGTTACTATTCCGCATAGTATTCCACATGAATGGTAACGTATGAAAAAGTTGAAAAAAATGAAAATATTTTTAAAAAACTGTTGACCATATGCTGTGTCAACCATTGCCATATCAACCTAATGACCATGCTGACCTAATGACCATGTCAACCAATAGCAGTGATGTGCAGTGAGGTGAATGGCTGGGGAGGCATTCATAGGGATAGGTCTGAATGCTGGGAGTCTGCTACTCACTGTAACTTTTCCATCACTACACTAAGCTACAGTGTCCATTAAGTCTCCTACCTGCATCCCTGTGTGTTCTTTTGCTACTGCTGACTGAGCTCCGACTACAGTGGACTTCCTGGTCACATGACACATCCAAGAGTCTATCAATGCACAAGACACGCCCCCACACTTAGAGGCATGCCTCTATTAGCTACCTTTCTGTGTAGCTTTACTACCTGTGGTGTGGCCCCGCCCCCAGCTCTGTAAAGCAGTGTCTGACTGTAGATACGAAGCAGAGTTGTTGCTGCCTCATCTCTCTTGCCAGGGATCTCCACAAAGCTGGAGTGTTAACTAAAAAAAGATTACAATAAACAAAGAAGTTGTTTATGTTATAAATATCTTCTTTGTAATATTCTAATCAAGGCTCTGCCTCCCCTGCCTCCCCTGACCATTAGTTGTCGTCCTATTGACTGTCGACTTTATTACTGTCAACCTATCATCTGAATACCGTATAAAATATGGATGCAGGGTTTGCGTTGTGCACCGCACACATTGCACCCATTACAGATATACACCGATACATCATGCCATGGTTTGTGACTGCATCATAATGGGAGTGTTGACATCCTTCAGAGTCAATTAATTGCATGTCTCTATCTCTGGATACACTACTCCCACTAGGGCCTGGATTAAGCCTTTGGGGGGCCTGGGACAATTGAGACGGGGGTGGGTGGGGGGAGGATGTAAATTAGATTGTGCATACCTCCCAACATGACTCATTTGATGAGGGACAAAATGCTCTCTACCTGGACTTCCCTCATAGTACATGATTGGCATCACCTGTGTTGAACTATTTCACTGATAAGAAAGGTATTTAAGCACAGATGGTTGCAAAATCATATATTAAGAGGGAAGCCCGGGTAGAGAGAATTTTGTTCCTCCTGAAATGGGTCATGTTGGGGGGTATGGATTGTATATATTTAATTTAAACCAATGTTGTATACTAGATTTAAAGTAATAGTTTAATAATGTCCGAGTATTGTTTACAGCTCCACCTAATTGAGAGATAACCATTTTATAAAGTTCTCCTGTAGTGCACCAAACACAACTTAAACAACCTTAAAATACACAGAGAAAAATAAAACTTATAATTTATCTTGTCATATGCAAGAATAGAAGCCTCTGTACTACTTACACACTGGGACAGGACTCAGGAGGACTTTCTGGAGTAAATTTACTTGAACTTCTAAAAATGAAAAGTGATGATGATGCCCATAACAACTATTCAGATTCTGTCTAACATTAATCTATAAAGTGATAGACAGAATGCTATGGGCAATATCACCACTTTTCATTTTTAGAAGCTTTAGTAAATTTACCCCATTGTGTGTGTGTCTCTCTCTCTAGACCTGAATGTGCTCTGTAGAGTTTGACAGCACATAGATAGCAGGTTACACAGGACCTAGACACACAGGCGGGAAGAAGGAGAAGCAGAGATCCCTGGGTCACTTGCAGCTCTCGCCCCCCTCCTATCTCTCTTCTGGTCGGGAAGCTGCATCGGTAGCTCCTGTGTCTCTGCCAGCACTGCATACTATCCTACTCGCATTTTGGGGGTAATTCCAAGTTGATCGCAGCAGGAATTTAGTTAGCAATTGGGCAAAGCCATGTGCACTGCAGGGGAGGCAGATTTAACATGTGCAGAGAGAGTTAGATTTGGGTGGGTTATTTTATTTCTGTGCAGGGTAAATACTGGCTGCTTTATTTTTACACTGCAAATTAGATTGCAGATTGAACACACCCCACCCAAATCTAACTCTCTCTGCACATGTTATATCTGCCTCCCCTGCAGTGCACATGGTTTTGCCCAATTGCTAACTAAATTCCTGCTGCGATCAACTTGGAATTACCCCCTTTGGCTGTCTGTCTCTGCTGCTGTACAAGAAGGAGAGGTACTGATGTCAGTGTGCCCCAGCTGAGGGGTCCCCTGACAAACCTGACAAAGGGGGGGAGCCAGGGTACAGTATCCCCTGCGCCGTTAATCTGGCTATGACTCCCACCACACTCACAGCAGACTCTCACATATGCAGAGTTACACAGCAGACTCTCACACATGTAGAGTAACACTCACAGCAGACTCTCACACATGCGGAGTCACATTATCATCAGACTCTCACATATGTAAATCTCAAACATGCAGAGTCACATGATTATAAGATTCTCATACTCACAGCAGACTCTCACACATTCATTCACACTCACAGCAGACTCTCACATATGCAAAGTCACACTAACATCAGACTCTCACATATGTAAAGTAACACACACAGCAGAATCTCACACATGCAGATTCACACACAGCAGAATTTCAAACATATAGAGTCACACCAACAGCAGAATCTCACAAATGTAGAGTCACACCCACAGCGCACACACAGTTATTCAGAATGGAACACACAATATAGTGTTCCCCATCTGTGTAGTAGTGTTCTAACCTCTGGGTAGTGGTCACACTACTCCTGCTCCCCCCTCCTATTTCTCATGGTGCAGACAGGAGTCAGGGGCTAGTGCTATAACCTGCACTATGTAAACTCTTCCCCCTTTTCAGACCTCCCCCCTTCTCTCTTGCCTGTAGAGTAGCTCAGCTCCACAGCTACTAGTAATGGACAAGGAGGTGGCAGCTCTTCTGCTACTCCCTGGTAACGCCACTGACTGGCTGCTATCTTCATTACATCTCCAGATAATTAGAAGCAGATACCGAAATATAAAGACCCAGGGCTGGCTTTAAGGCAATATGGGCTTGGGGATGAAAATGTTCATGGGCCCTTTTGTTGGAAGCTGCAGCACTGTTGCCAGTGCTGTGTGAGTGTGGCCAGTACCATATGGGCATGTACACTATAAGCCCCAATGTCTCCCACATTTTTATGTGGATGACTAGAGCACTAGTTTCATTGTTATTCTATCCCTGGACTCCATAGCCATAAGTAATCTTTTTGGTGCCCTGTACCAGAGAGAGAATTGCCCCCCCCCCCCCTCCCCCCACACACACATTTTTTTCAACATGGACATAATGCCTTGTGGGAAAGGGGCATGACAAGAATGATCCCAGAGAAACCCCATGGCCCCTCCCATATATATATATATATATATATATATATATATGAACAGTGACAGAGGGTGCTAATATAGGATGAGGATCTATAGACCCATTTACTTATTGATCCTTATTTGGATAGAATACAATACATAAAAATAGGTAAATGTACCATTTTATCAATATTCTTTACCCAACAGTATTACAATAAAATTCTTGGTAAATAAACATTTATTTTCTATAGGGATACAGTAAAATAGGAGATAAAATATCACAGTACATTAGACACAGAAATGGATGTTTTGGTCACACCTATTGGGTATGAGCTCAATAGATAAATTTCACTTTGTTGGTTAATTGGGAACTGCAGGCCAATACGCATTTCGTCCAGATGGACTTCTTCAGGGGTAAATGGTGCTCGCAATGATTGAATTATGAATTTGTATCAAGAATAAGATTTTAAAAGATGGAGCAGGCAACTTCTGCTGTGTATAAGGGTAAAGAATTGTGATTCACAAAAATAAAAAATGCATGGGAAGAGCTAGAGGCATACTTCTTCCATATTGGCACGGATAATCCACTCAGAATTTAAGAGGACTACAGTGTGGACCACAAGGTGAAACTGAAGTTTCTTGTTCTGTATATGGTTTAAGCTATATTCCACCAATAATTTTGTGAGGGGGTTGCTTAAACACAGAGATAATTGCTCTCCAGGGCAAAGTATCCTCCAGCCCCAGCAATTAGTGGAATTTAGCTTAAACCATATACAGAACAAGAAACTTCAGTTTCATCTTGTCAAGGCCCATTTACTGGTTCTGTGCAGACTGCTATCTAGGTGAGCAGAGTGTGGATAGCAATATTTTTGATATCAGCATTTCAAATTGTCAAGAAACAGTGTCATCTGTCATGTTTCATCACGCTAGGTGTAATTCTTCAGATGCTTCCAGTGGGTGTAATTCTTCAGATGCTTCCAGTGGGTATGCTTACTTGTTGGGATAATCCTTTTTCTCTGACGTCCTAGTGGATGCTGGGAACTCCGTAAGGACCATGGGGAATAGCGGCTCCGCAGGAGACTGGGCACAAAAGTAAAGCTTTAGGACTACCTGGTGTGCACTGGCTCCTCCCCCTATGACCCTCCTCCAAGCCTCAGTTAGATTTTTGTGCCCGACCGAGAAGGGTGCACACTAGGGGCTCTACTGAGCTCTTAGTGAAAGTTTAGTTTTAGGTTTTTTATTTTCAGTGAGACCTGCTGGCAACAGGCTCACTGCATCGAGGGACTAAGGGGAGAAGAAGCGAACTCACCTGCGTGCAGAGTGGATTGGGCTTCTTAGGCTACTGGACACCATTAGCTCCAGAGGGACCGAACACAGGCCCAGCCTCGGAGTCCGGTCCCAGAGCCGCGCCGCCGGCCCCCTTACAGAGCCAGAAGCAAGAAGAGGTCCGGAAAAATCGGCGGCAGAAGACATCCTGTCTTCACCAAGGTAGCGCACAGCACTGCAGCTGTGCGCCATTGCTCCTCAGCACACTTCACACTCCGGTCACTGAGGGTGCAGGGCGCTAGGGGGGGGCGCCCTGAGCAGCAATAGAAACACCTTGGCTGGCGAAAATACATCACATATAGCCCCCAGGGATATATGGATGAATTTTAACCCCTGCCAGATTCCACATAAAAGCGGGAGAAAAGGCAGCCGAGAAGGGGGCGGAGCCTATCTCCTCAGCACACAGGCGCCATTTTCCCTCACAGCTCCGCTGGAAGGACGTCTCCCTGACTCTCCCCTGCAGTCCTGCACTACAGAAACAGGGTAAAAAAGAGAGGGGGGCACTAATTGGCGTAATAATTACAAATAGCAGCTATAAGGGGGAAAAACACTTATTTAAGGTTATCCCTGTATATATATAGCGCTCTGGTGTGTGCTGGCATACTCTCCCTCTGTCTCCCCAAAGGGCTAGTGGGGTCCTGTCCTCTGTCAGAGCATTCCCTGTGTGTGTGCTGTGTGTCGGTACGTTGTGTCGATATGTATGAGGAGGAAAATGATGTGGAGGCGGGGCAATTGCCTATAATAGAGATGTCACCCCCTAGGGAGTCGACACCTGAGTGGATGATCTTATGGAAGGAATTACGTGACAGTGTCAGCTCTTTGCAAAAGACAGTTGACGACATAAGACAGCCGGCTACTCAGCTTGTGCCTGTCCAGGCGTCTCAAAAGCCATCAGGGGCTCTAAAACGCCCGTTACCTCAGATGGTAGATACAGACGTCGACACGGATACTGACTCCAGTCTCGACGGGGAAGAGACAAACGTGACTTCCAGTAGGGCCACACGTTACATGATTGAGGCAATGAAAAATGTTTTACATATTTCTGATAATACTAATACCACTAAAAAGGGTATTATGTTCGGTGAGAAAAAACTACCTGTAGTTTTTCCTGAATCTGAGGAATTAAATGAGGTGTGTGATGAAGCGTGGGTTTCCCCCGATAAAAAACTGATAATTCCTAAAAAATTATTGGCATTATATCCTTTCCCGCCAGAGATTAGGGCGCGTTGGGAAACACCCCCTAGGGTGGATAAAGCACTCACACGCTTATCAAAACAGGTGGCTCTACCCTCTCCTGAGACGGCCGCCCTTAAGGATCCTGCTGATAGAAAGCAGGAAGGTATCCTAAAATGTATTTACACACATACTGGTGTTATACTGCGACCAGCAATCGCCTCAGCCTGGATGTGCAGTGCTGGTTTGGCTTGGTCGGATTCCCTGACTGAAAATATTGATACCCTAGACAGGGACAGTATATTACTGACTATAGAGCATTTAAAAGATGCATTTCTATATATGCGTGATGCACAGCGGGATATTTGCCGACTGGCATCAAGAGTAAGTGCGCTGTCCATTTCTGCCAGAAGAGGGTTATGGACGCGACAGTGGTCAGGTGATGCGGATTCCAAACGGCATATGGAAGTATTGCCTTATAAAGGGGAGGAGTTATTTGGGGTAGGTCTGTCAGATCTGGTGGCCACGGCAACAGCTGGGAAATCCACATTTTTACCCCAGGTCGCCTCTCAACATAAGAAGACGCCGTATTATCAGGCGCAGTCCTTTCGTCCCCATAAGGGCAAGCGAGCGAAAGGCTCCTCATTTCTGCCCCGGGGCAGAGGAAGGGGAAAAAGGCTGCAACAGACAGCCAATCCCCAAGAACAGAAGCCCTCTCCCGCTTCTGCCAAGTCCTCAGCATGACGCTGGGGCTTTACAAGCGGACTTAGGCACGGTGGGGGCACGTCTCAAGAATTTCAGCGCGCAGTGGGCTCACTCGCAGGTAGACCCCTGGGTCCTTCAGGTGGTATCTCAGGGGTACAAATTGGAATTCGAGACACCTCCCCCTCGCCGGTTCCTAAAGTCTGCTTTACCGACGTCTCCCTCCGACAGGGAGGCGGTATTGGAGGCCATTCACAAGCTGTATTCTCAGCAGGTGATAATCAAGGTACCCCTCCTGCAACAGGGCAAGGGGTATTATTCAACGCTGTTTGTGGTACCGAAGCCGGACGGCTCGGTGAGACCTATTTTAAATCTGAAATCTTTGAACACTTACATACAAAGGTTCAAGTTCAAGATGGAGTCACTCAGAGCAGTGATCGCGAACCTGAAAGAAGGGGACTATATGGTGTCTCTGGACATCAAGGATGCTTACCTCCATGTCCCAATTTACCCTTCTCACCAAGGGTACCTCAGGTTTGTGGTACAGAACTGTCACTATCAGTTTCAGACGCTGCCGTTTGGATTGTCCACGGCACCCAGGGTCTTTACCAAGGTAATGGCCGAAAGGATGATACTTCTTCGAAGAGAAGGCGTCTTAATTATCCCTTACTTGGACGATCTCCTGATAAGGGCAAGATCCAAGGAACGGTTAGTAGTCGGAGTAGCACTATCTCAAGTAGTGTTACGACAGCACGGGTGGATTCTAAATATCCCAAAATCACAGCTGATTCCGACGACACGTCTGCTGTTCCTAGGGATGATTCTGGACACAGTCCAGAAAAAGGTGTTTCTTCCGGAAGAAAAAGCCAGGGAGTTATCCGAGTTAGTCAGAAACCTCCTGAAACCAGACCGGGTCTCAGTGCATCAATGCACAAGGGTCCTGGGAAAAATGGTGGCTTCCTACGAAGCGATTCCATTCGGCAGATTCCACGCAAGAACATTTCAGTTGGATCTGCTGGACAAATGGTCCGGATCGCATCTTCACATGCATCAGCGGATAACCCTGTCCCCAAGGACAAGAGTGTCTCTCCTGTGGTGGTTGCAGAGTGCTCATCTTCTAGAGGGCCGCAGATTCGGCATTCAGGACTGGATCCTGGTGACCACGGATGCCAGCCTGAGAGGCTGGGGAGCAGTCACACAGGGAAGAAATTTCCAGGGCTTGTGGTCAAGCCTGGAAACGTCACTTCACATAAATATCCTGGAACTAAGGGCCATTTACAATGCTCTAAGCCAAGCAAGACCTCTGCTTCAGGGTCAGCCGGTGTTGATCCAGTCGGACAACATCACGGCAGTCGCCCACGTAAACAGACAGGGCGGCACGAGAAGCAGGAGGGCAATGGCAGAAGCTGCAAGGATTCTTCGCTGGGCGGAAAATCATGTGATAGCACTGTCAGCAGTGTTCATTCCGGGAGTGGACAACTGGGAAGCAGACTTCCTCAGCAGACACGACCTCCACCCGGGAGAGTGGGGACTTCATCCAGAAGTCTTCCACATGATTGTAAACCGTTGGGAAAAACCAAAGGTGGACATGATGGCGTCCCGTCTCAACAAAAAACTAGACAGGTATTGCGCCAGGTCAAGAGACCCTCAGGCAATAGCGGTGGACGCTCTGGTAACACCGTGGGTGTACCAGTCAGTGTATGTGTTCCCTCCTCTGCCTCTCATACCCAAGGTACTGAGAATTATAAGACGGAGAGGAGTAAGAACTATACTCGTGGCTCCGGATTGGCCAAGAAGGACTTGGTACCCGGAACTTCAAGAGATGCTCACAGAGGACCCGTGGCCTCTACCTCTAAGAAGGGACCTGCTCCAGCAGGGACCCTGTCTGTTCCAAGACTTACCGCGGCTGCGTTTGACGGCATGGCGGTTGAACACCGGATCCTGAAGGAAAAAGGCATTCCGGATGAAGTTATCCCTACCCTGAACAAGGCCAGGAAGGAAGTAACCGCACAACATTATCATCGTATTTGGCGTAAATATGTTGCGTGGTGCGAGGCCAGGAAGGCCCCTACAGAGGAATTTCAACTGGGTCGTTTCCTGCATTTCCTGCAAACAGGACTGTCTATGGGCCTAAAATTAGGGTCCATTAAGGTTCAAATTTCGGCCCTGTCGATTTTCTTCCAAAAAGAGCTGGCTTCAGTTCCTGAAGTTCAGACGTTTGTCAAAGGGATACTGCATATACAGCCTCCATTTGTGCCTCCGGTGGCACCTTGGGATCTCAATGTGGTTTTGGGGTTCCTAAAGTCACATTGGTTCGAACCCCTTATCACTGTGGACTTAAAATATCTCACATGGAAAGTGGTAATGCTGTTGGCCCTGGCTTCAGCCAGGCGCGTGTCAGAATTGGCGGCTTTGTCCTATAAAAGCCCTTACCTAATATTTCATACGGATAGGGCAGAATTGAGGACTCGTCCTCAATTTCTCCCTAAGGTGGTTTCAGCGTTTCACCTGAACCAGCCTATTGTGGTACCTGCGGCTACTGGGGACTTGGAGGACTCCAAGTTGCTGGACGTAGTCAGGGCCCTGAAAATATATGTTTCCAGGACGGCTGGAGTCAGAAAATCTGACTCGCTGTTTATCCTGTATGCACCCAACAAGCTGGGTGCTCCTGCTTCTAAGCAGACTATTGCTCGTTGGATTTGTAGTACAATTCAGCTTGCACATTCTGTGGCAGGCCTGCCACAGCCAAAATCTGTAAAAGCCCATTCCACAAGGAAGGTGGGCTCATCTTGGGCGGCTGCCCGAGGGGTCTCGGCTTTACAACTTTGCCGAGCAGCTACTTGGTCAGGGGCAAACACGTTTGCTAAATTCTACAAATTTGATACCCTGGCTGAGGAGGACCTGGAGTTCTCTCATTCGGTGCTGCAGAGTAATCTGCACTCTCCCGCCCGTTTGGGAGCTTTGGTATAATCCCCATGGTCCTTACGGAGTTCCCAGCATCCACTAGGACGTCAGAGAAAATAAGAATTTACTTACCGATAATTCTATTTCTCGTAGTCCGTAGTGGATGCTGGGCGCCCATCCCAAGTGCGGATTGTCTGCAATACTTGTACATAGTTATTGTTACAAAAATCGGGTTATTGTTGTTGTGAGCCATCTTTTCAGAGGCTCCTCTGTTATCATGCTGTTAACTGGGTTCAGATCACAGGTTGTACGGTGTGATTGGTGTGGCTGGTATGAGTCTTACCCGGGATTCAAGATCCTTCCTTATTGTGTACGCTCGTCCGGGCACAGTATCCTAACTGAGGCTTGGAGGAGGGTCATAGGGGGAGGAGCCAGTGCACACCAGGTAGTCCTAAAGCTTTACTTTTGTGCCCAGTCTCCTGCGGAGCCGCTATTCCCCATGGTCCTTACGGAGTTCCCAGCATCCACTACGGACTACGAGAAATAGAATTATCGGTAAGTAAATTCTTATTTTTTATTGAGTCCAAAGGCTGACAACTGAGTTTGATTGTTCTGTCACTCTCTGTATGTATATATGTATATTTGGGGATCCGAGTTCACCGAGTCCCAAGTCGGGTCTTCCCTCGAGTTTGGAACTTACATTTAAAAACAAAATCTTGGATTTTGGATTGTATGCAAATCCCTACTTCGTGATTTCAGGTGCCATTTCACTCAGGAGATTGTGTGATGAGGGGGGAAAAATTGATTGCTAATGGATGTTATTGCTGTAAATAATACTATATGAAGAAAAACAGGTCCAAGTTACATGATTTTAGCTGTTTTTTTTATTTTTAAAGAAACCCAGATCCGAAACCAAACCCAACAGTGAACCCAATATACTGGAAGGTGTTTGGTAAATTTGTTTGCTTAACTCAGTGGTTCACAAACTGTGTGCCACGGCATCCTGGGGTGCCTCGGGACACTTGCAGAGGTGCCCTGGGTTGGTGGTCCAGGACCAAATCAAATTATTTACGGTCAATGCAAAACCAGTGCTGGTGGCTGTCAACCATAAAATATATGGACACACAGAAGCAAATCCTGTCCCTCACCACACAGGGGATCAGTATGAAAGACCTACAATCAAAATTCTGACGGTCATAATCCCGACAGCAATTGACCGATGGTCAAAATTCCGACAAGGTAAAAATCCAAACAAGGCCAAAATACTGACATTTAAAATACCGACAAGATAAAAATACCAAAATGTCGACAGGTCAAAAAGCCGACAAGAGTTTTTCTTTGTTTTTTGGTGTGCATGTCGACATAGGTCAACATGGACACCATATAAGTGTACGGCGACCCCTCGAATGGCTCGCTACACTCTCCATGCTTCGGGCACGGTGCCTCACTGCACTCGGCACACTATTATATTCCCCCTCCAGGTTCACTGGGATGGTAAAGTATGAACAAGTCGGTTTCAATGAAAAACTCATGTCGACTTTTTGACCTGTCGACATTGTAAATGTTGATATCTTGACCTTGTCAGTATTTTAAATATTGGTATTTTGACAATGTCAGTATTTTGACCATGTCAGGATTTTTGACCGTCAATGGTTGTTGGGATTTTGACCATCGGGATTTTGATTGTAGGTAAATTGACTGCATCCCCCACACAGGTGTACCTAAGGATTACATAACACAATTTACTTAATTTAATATTTATTTCTAAATTTCTCAATAAAAACTCTTAACCTAGGGGTGCCATGAAAACAATTCTGATACTCTAGAGCCCTGTTTGAGAACCACTGGCCTAACTGATTCTAGTATCTTGTTTTCTTTTCTCAGTGTGATTTTGCTGTTGTCCAATATGGACATGTAATTCAAACAGAATTTGACCTACAGGACAGTTCTCGAGGCATCAACTACATTCTAGATAAAGTTCAAAAGATCCAGCAAATTGGGAATGTAACAAAAACGGCATCTGCTCTTCTCCATGTCCTGTGAGTAAAGTGTTCCTATAATATGTATGGGCCTTGATGTACCTCAATAACTATCAAGTTGCAGATATCTTATATTTTATATATATTTATTAGGAAGGGATCGGTATGAAACACCTACAATCAAAATCCCGACGGTCAAAATCCCGACAGCAATTGACCGACGGTCAAAATGCCGACATGGACAAAATGCCGACATTTAAAATACCGACAAGGTCAAAATACAGACATGTAAAATGTCGACAGGTCAAAATACTGACATTAATTTTTCATTGTTTTTTGGTGTGTATGTCGACATAGGTTGACATGGACACCATATTAGTGTACCGCGTCCCCTCGCATGGCTCGCTGCGCTCACCATGCTTCGGGCACAGTGCCTCGCTACGCTCGGCACACTATTATATTCCCCCTCCAGGTCCACTGGGATGGTAAAGAATGAACAAGTCGGTTTCAATGGAAAAAATCATGAAAAATTCATGTCTGCATTTTGACCTGTCGACATTTTACATGTCGGTACTTTGACCTTGTCTGCATTTTAAATGTCGGTATTTTGTCCATGTCGGGATTTTGACCTTGTCGGGATTTTGACCGTTGGTCAATTGCTGTCGGGATTTTGATTGTCGGTAAATTGACTGCATCCCATTAGGAAAGGGTGAGAACAGTGCATGCTAGTGTAGTGATTTCACAATATTGGGGGTCATTCCGAGTTGTTCGCTCTCTAGCTGCTTTTAGCAGCATTGCACACGCTAAGCCGCTGCCCTCTGGGAGTGTATCTTAGCTTAGCAGAATTGCGAACGAAAGATTAGCAGAATTGCGAATAGAAAATTCTTAGCAGTTTCTGAGTAGCTCCAGACTTACTCAGCCATTGCGATCAGTTCAGTCAGTTTCGTTCCTGGTTTGACGTCACAAACACACCCAGCGTTCGCCCAGACACTCCCCCATTTCTTCAGACACTCCCGCGTTTTTCCCAGAAACGCCAGCGTTTTTTTGCACACGCCCAGAAAACGGCCAGTTTCCGCCCAGAAACACCCACTTCCTGTCAATCACAGTACGATCACCAGAACGATGAAAAATCCTTGTTATGCCGTGAGTAAAATATCTAACTTTTGTGTAGAATAACTAAGCGCTTGCGCTCTGCGAACCTTGCGCATGCGCAGTAAGCGACTAATCGCAATATAGCGAAAATCGGCAACGAGCAAACAACTCGGAATGACCCCCATTGTGAAGGAAATAAGGTAATCTGCGTACCGCAATATAATGGTGTACAGTATGTGCTCATCAATATGGCCTTTACAACATCACTGGGGTCATCTCCCAGACAATGCAGTCATCAGGGGGTTAATCGGAACCTCTCAGAATAATCAGTCAGATCCCTTTCACCCAGGTTCAGTATTCAACCATTTGGTAGCTCATTTTCATGTGTGTATAAAAGGTATTCACTCCCATAGTATATTACTTTCAAAACTGGAGTTTTATTGTACAACCACAAACTTTATAAGGCGCTCATAACTTTATTGTGATTACATAAACCTTTTCTTTAAGCTAGCTTATCACTAAATTAAACAACACCACACACTGAAATAAAGACACGGACACAGTAGCTGGAGTTAAAGGTCAGACGATGTTTATTAATCGCTGACCAACTCTTTAAACTATAATTGTGATCGAATTAGAATTGATTTTGAATATAGACTTAAATTTAGTTTGGAGGATGGCAAACAGAAAGTCGCTGCCAAACACCAGCACCAGTCACCTAGATGAAAACCACCAAACCAAGGAGGGGAGTACACATACCCCGCCTCCTTCCCGCATAACCCGCATTGTGCTGGCCTTACCCCTCTTTCTCTGGCAAACGTTCGGTTCCCGCAGGGGAACGTCTAAATGTCCAACCGCAAGAAAAGGACACACCTGCCGTCCTTCTAAAGAGGGAGCCCCACAATGACCACTTATGCCTGTGTGACAGCTGGTTGGTAGCGACTTCCCGCTAATCTGGCTTTCAATAGCCAACTGCAAAATCAACAAACCGTAGCTGAAATCCGGGAGGGCGGGCGGGCATAAAATGAATGGCAAGAGGAAGTCTAGGAAAATGGCCCCCACCTATATACTATCCTAAGACCCTCCTATTAAGCTTGATGCACAACCTTCTAATCCAATAGGAAAAAACCAACAGGGAAAACTGATCTGCCTAGCAACTGCTTAGTCATTTAAACAACCAATCACAAAAAGTTGATCTCTTATATGGCCTCAGGCTTATGCAGCCTTCAGCTTATCTAAAGTAAAAAAAAAACACTTGGTTCTTAGGGTCTTACATTCAGTGAGGTGAAGAAAGTGCTGGTGCAGTGCAATATTATCCTCAACGCGTTTTGTCTCTTAAGTTTACATGGGCAAGACCCTGGCTGCAAAGGCAGGCGCACCGCAGTCATGTTTATAATAGGAGCGGCTGTGTGTGATGTCACGTAGCTGCCCCACAAACGTTCCAGCCACGTCTGCGTTGGCTGGACTACTCCACTGCAATGGCAAAATGCCGCTCCCCTGACGGCCGCCCTTCTCTCAGGGATGCGATCACACTGTGAATGTGAATGCATGTGCTGTGTGGCTGCAGCGCATGTGCAGTGTACCAAAAATCACTCTATTGTGATTGTCGGTACCAGGGGTTAAAGTGAGCCAGAACGGGGCGGAACTGCGTTCCGTCAGTTCCACTTGGAGACGGAACGCGTGCTGTGCTCACCACAGTGTGGGCTCGGTGCCGAGCTGTACTTGCCACAGGTTCTATTCCCAATCTATGGGTGTCGTGGACGCCCACAAATGGGAATAGGTGAGGATTTGGGATGCACGGGGAGTTATACATAACTGCATCCAGTATTTTCTACAGTGCATTCCTGTTATTATTAATGGAAGGGGTGAGTCAGACCTGATTGTAGATGTGCTAAATTTAGCACACATTCGATCAGCTTCCCAGACATGCAGGGGAACGCCCAGCACAGGGCTAGTCCACCCCGCATGTCAGGCCCGAACCCCCCCCCCCCCCCCCCACACACACACAGAAGTACAAAAGCATTGCACAGCGGAGATGCTTTTGTACTTCAGGAGTAGCTCCCTACCAGCGCCGCTTCGGCGCGCTGGCAGGGAGCTACTCGTCATTGCCCGGGTCGCAGCGGCTGCGTGTGACGTCAAGCAGCCGCCGCGGCCCACCCCCCCAACAGTCCGGGCACGCCTGCTTTGCCCGGACCGCACCCCCTAAACGGCGGCCAAACGGTGCTGGCCCGCCCCCTCCCGCCCAGCAACCGCCTCTGCCTGTCAATCAGGCAGAGGCGATCGCTGGACTAAGGCAACCGTTGGCTGTCTGGTATGCACCTGCGCACTGTGGCGCCCGCGCAGTTCAGATCTGATCTGATCACTGCTGTGTGAAAACGCACAGCACTGATCAGGTCTGCATCAGCCCCAGAGTACATTATTATACATGCACTAGCAGTATTTACATATTTATCAAGGGGCCCAAACCATGCACTCTATAATGGTTAGCCAAGCCTCTGTGTTGGCTAACCACACCCCCTCTGGAGACTGACCACACCTCTAAGCATGAGCCCCTACCATTGCATCCCCTGGTGGGTCCTTCATGCCCTAGTCCAACACTGCCTCCTCCTGCATTTGCATTGCTAATGACTGCAAATGCAAAGCTGCTGCAAACAGCTCTGCATTTGCAATCTTTAATGAATCAGGTCCATTGAAAGCAAAGACTCTGGCACAGTGCCGTAACTAGGTATTTTAGCGCTGTGTGCAAGAAACGGCATTGGCGCCCCCCCCACGCAAGACAGGAGCAGTGCGCGCCGCAGGTGCGCAAAAAAAAATATATAGGGGCTTGGCTTTATGGGGAAGGGGCATGGCCACAAAATAATGGCAATTCATACTACGGTGCATAGTAGTCTCCATTATTCAAATTACGCTGCACAGTAGAGCCACTACACCAGATAGAGCCCCTTTTTACACATTACGGCAGACGACGTGCCTTTTTACACATTACGGCAGACAGCGTCCCCCTTTTTACACATTACGGCAGACAGGGTCCCCCTTTTTGCACATTACGGCAGACAGTCCCCCTTATTACACATTACGGCAGACAGAGTCCCCCTTATTACCATTACGGCAGACGGCATCCCCTTTTTTACACATTTCGGCAGACACCATCCCCCTTATTACACATTACGGCAGACAGCGTCCCCCTTATTACACATTACGGCAGACAGCGTCCCCTTTTTGTACACATTATGGCAGACAGCATCCCCCTTTTTACACATTACGGCAGCCAGTCCCCCTTTTTACACATTGCGGCAGCCAGTCCCCCTTTTTACACATTGCGGCAGACAGACACCAGAGAGAGAGAGAGAGAGAGAGAGAGAAAGAGAGACAGAAAGAGAGAGACAGAAAGAGAGAGAGACACGAAGAGAGACAGAAAGAGAGAGAGAGAGATATATACTTACCATCTCTCAGGCTCCTCGTGCTGGCAGAGATCCCGGGCAGCCGCAGTGGAGAAGGAGGAGGGAGGGGGACTTGAGCCGCAGCAGCACTATGTCATTGGTAGCAGCGCCACTGCAGCACTCCCCTCTCCTTCCGTATTGGCTGGCCGCTGCTGAGAATGCTGGGATGAGGGAACCGCATCCTAGCGCCGGGCAGCCAGTACAGAAGGAGTGCTGCAGTGGCGCTGCTATCAATGACATAGCGCTGCTGCGGCTCAAGTCCCTCTCCCTCCTCCTCCTTCTCTGCTCTCCCTCCAGCGCGGCGCAAGGCACCCAGCAGAGGCGGCATATAATGAGTCAATTTGACTCATTACATGCCGCTCGCCGTGCGCCCTCAGTGTAACTGCGCTGTGTGCCAGGCACACCTGGCACATAGGTAGTTACGGCGCTGCCCAGCCTTAGTGCTTCCTTCTACTTTGTCCATAGGTTTTCATTTATGAGGTTCAGCTTCACAAAACTGGAAGCAACAATTTGTTTGCATAATTGTATTTAATATTGCAACTGCATCATATCCAATTATATATTTTTTTTCTTTTTTACTTATGTTTCCCCCAAAAAATACTAATTGAAATGACCATAGATCTGCTGCACTCTGCTGCATTAATGCGAATAACTTGCTCTATAACTTAGGTGACCACAGATTACTGATTTATTTCACCGTTTCTGGGGAAGTACTGTTAACATACACTCCTTAAATGGGGACCCGTTCATGAGCACATTGAGGTGACCTGCACAAGGATGGCTGCCCTGGACCCTCACTTACCCACATAGCCGGAGGATGGTGAGGCTGAGGGTGACCTATGTGCACGCTGCTGCTGCTGTCTGGCTCCTCGTCGTCCATTAACAGCTCCAGACTGCTCATTTGCTCCTCCGGTCCTGCTCCTTGTCTGCGGGCTTGGCGACAGAGGTGATGGAGAAGGTGCGGTGATGTGTGAGCTGGCTGGCTCCCGGTCAGATCCGTCACTCTGTACAGATGAGTCCACCGCTGCCTGTAGTGCTCCTCCTCTGGCGTCCTGGCCGGCTGGGTCAGTAAGTCACGTGATAGAGATGGGAACCAGGAAGTGCGGTGCGTGCAGTGACCAGGAGTATGCGGCGCACTGCAGCCTCAGCATTGCTGCAATGTCCCCCTCAACGGTAACAGACCCGGGTCTCTTCCTGACATTGGGCCCCCTGAAAGCCACCAGGCCCTAAGCAGCAGCCTAGGTTGCCTAGCAGTAAATCCGCTACTGCCTCCACAGCGCGGTGGCGGCGCACGGCGCAGACTCATTACATGCCGCTGGCCGTGCGCCCTCTGGGCAACTGTGCTGTGTGCCAAGCCCACTTGGCACACACGTAGTTACGGCCCTGCTCTGGCACTGTGCCCCTGATTCTGGAGGTGAACTTTCAGCTACATGACAAGGAGACTATACTGGATAAAGAAGTAGGTTTATTTACTGGTTGGAATTCTAACCTCCAACATATGACTAATTCCAGTTCTGGAATTTTTTTTGTTTTTTGCATTATATCATCTACTTCACGAATAATTTGAAATAAAAAGTTATGACTTCAGCCAGTAGATGGCAGTGGAGATGTACATCAATAATCAAATGTTGTAAGAGTTAGTAGAAATAGTGCTGTAGTCATGGCTCCATAAGTAATAATGAGTTACCAATCAGAAACAAATATTCATGGAGTCAGGTTAAGCTCAGGGACAATTAAAAATAGTTGTATTTGGTATAGGCTCAATTTATTTCAGAAATATACTAGAGAGATGAGCAGGTTTGTTTTTATTCGGTTTTACTCGAATTTACTCGGTACTCAAAACGGCATCTTATTGGCTCACGGATATCTCTTGTTTGGGATAGCCAATAAGATGCTGTTTTGAGAACCAAGTAAATCCGAGTAAAACCCGAACCCGCTCATCTCTAAAATATACATAGCATTTTATACATATACCCAGGGCTAGTGCAAGGTTTCTCGGCACCCTAGGCAAGACTTCAGCCTCCCTTTCCCATCACCCCCATCGTCCACCACGGGAAAAAATAAAACAGATTGGCATCCACAGGAAAAATAATAACAAACACACTAGCCCCTTTCAGGAAAAAAACGAAAAAAACAGCTTGGCCTCCACAGGGTAAAAGAAACACATTTGTCCTGACAGGAAAAAAACAAAACACAATGCTCTCCAGTACATAACTTAAATTTAGCCCTTTATTATTGTCAGAACAGCAAATTAATGTGCTCCTGCTTAGTACAAAGGGAAAATGTGATGGCTTCTCCAACATATGTCCAAGGCAGAGCGGGCCCTAGCCAATTTGATGCCCTAGGCAACATTTTGGTTGGTGCCCCTAGCACCGCCGCTAGTTCTGCATCTGACCCAGCAACACTCAGGCAGTGGGGCCCACCGGGGGAATAACCGTTCGGTCCAGCCACGCTTGCATTGGCCATACCGCTCCCACGAAACGGCGGCCAAACGCCGCCGTTCCGCCCCCTCCCGCCCAGCGACCGCTTCTGTCAATCAGGCAGAGGCGATCGCAGCCCTGCCCTTCGGCCGTCTGGCATGCGCCGGCGCACAACGGCGCCGTCGCATGCACAGTAGAGCCCCGTTCGCTCGGCTGCGACAAACAGCAGCGAGCGTATGGGTCAGAATGACCCCCATAATTCCACACAGCAATTTACCTTACACATATGTCACACATTAGTAACGCTAGTAGCTTTTCTCTATCGTCCTAGTGGATGCTGGGGTTCCTGAAAGGACCATGGGGAATAGCGGCTCCGCAGGAGACAGGGCACAAAAAGTAAAGCTTTAGGATCAGGTGGTGTGCACTGGCTCCTCCCCCTATGACCCTCCTCCAAGCCAGTTAGATTTTTGTGCCCGGCCGAGAAGGGTGCAATCTAGGTGGCTCTCCTAAAGAGCTGCTTAGGAAAGTTTAGCTTAGGTTTTTTATTTTACAGTGAGTCCTGCTGGCAACAGGATCACTGCAACGAGGGACTTAGGGGAGAAGAAGTGAACTCACCTGCGTGCAGGATGGATTGGCTTCTTGGCTACTGGACATCAGCTCCAGAGGGACGATCACAGGTACAGCCTGGATGGTCACCGGAGCCTTGCCGCCGGCCCCCTTGCAGATGCTGAAGTAAGAAGAGGTCCAGAATCGGCGGCAGAAGACTCCTCAGTCTTCTAAAGGTAGCGCACAGCACTGCAGCTGTGCGCCATTTTCCTCTCAGCACACTTCACACGGCAGTCACTGAGGGTGCAGGGCGCTGGGAGGGGGGCGCCCTGGGAGGCAAATGAATACCTATTTTGGCTAAAAATACCTCACATATAGCCTCCGGAGGCTATATGGAGATATTTAACCCCTGCCAGAATCCGTTGAGAGCGGGAGACGAGGCCGCCGAAAAAGGGGCGGGGCCTATCTCCTCAGCACACAGCGCCATTTTCCCTCACAGAAAGGCTGGAGGGAAGGCTCCCAGGCTCTCCCCTGCACTGCACTACAGAAACAGGGTTAAAACAGAGAGGGGGGGCACTAATTTGGCGATATGCTTATATATATATTAAGATGCTATAAGGGAAAACACTTATATAAGGTTGTCCCTATATAATTATAGCGTTTTTGGTGTGTGCTGGCAAACTCTCCCTCTGTCTCTCCAAAGGGCTAGTGGGTCCTGTCCTCTATCAGAGCATTCCCTGTGTGTGTGCTGTGTGTCGGTACGTGTGTGTCGACAGGTAGGAGGACGATGTTGGTGAGGAGGCGGAGCAATTGCCTGTAATGGTGATGTCACTCTCTAGGGAGTCGACACCGGAATGGATGGCTTATTTAGGAAATTACGTGATAATGTCAACACGCTGCAAGGTCGGTTGACGACATGAGACGGCCGACAAACAATTAGTACGGTCCAGACGTCTCAAAAACACCGTCAAGGGTTTTAAAACGCCCGTTTACTTTAGTCGGTCGACACAGACACAGACAGGGACACTGAATCCAGTGTCGACGGTGAATAAACAAACGTATTCCTTATTAGGGCCACACGTTAAAGGCAATGAAGGAGGTGTTACGTATTTCTGATACTACAAGTACCACAAAAGAGGGTATTATGTGGGATGTGAAAAAACTACCATAGTTTTTCCTGAATCAGATAAATTAAATAAAGTGTGTGATGATGCGTGGGTTCCCCCCGATAGAAAATTATGGGCGGTATACCCTTTCCCGCCAGAAGTTAGGGCGCGTTGGGAAACACCCTTTAAGGTGGATAAGGCGCTCACACGCTTATCAAAACAAGTGGCGGTACCGTCTATAGATAGGGCCGTCCTCAAGGACCAGCTGACAAGGCTGGAAAATATAATAAAAAGTATATACACACATACTGGTGTTATACTGCGGCCAGCGATCGCCTCAGCCTGGATGTGCAGAGCTAGGGTGGCTTGGTCGGATTCCCTGACTAAAAATATTGATACCCTTGACAGGGACAGTATTTTATTGACTATAGAGCATTTCTATATATGCGAGATGCACAGAGGGATATTTGCACTCTGGCATCATGAATAAACGCGATGTCCATAACTGCCAGAAGATGTTATGGACACGACAGTGGTCAGGTGATGCAGATTCCAAACGGCACAGTATGGCCGTATACAGGAAGAGGACTTGTTTGGGGTCGGTCCATCGGACCTGGTGGTCACGGCAACTGCTGGAAAATCCACCGTTTTTTACCCTAAGTCACATCTCTGCAGAAAAAGACACCGTCTTTTCAGCCTCAGTCCTCTCGTCCCTATAAGAACATATCTGCCCAGGGATAGAGGAAAGGGAAGAAGACTGCAGCAGGCAGCCCATTCCCAGGAACAGAAGCGTTCCACCGCGTCTGACAAGTTCTCAGCATGGCGCTGAGACCGTACAGGACCCCTGGATCCTACAAGTAGTATCCCGGGGGTACAGATGGGAATGTCGAGACGTTTCCCCTTCGCAGGCTCCTGAAGTCTGCTTTACCAAGTCTCCCTCCGACAAGGAGGTAGTATGGGAAAAAATTCACAAGCTGTATTCCCAGCAGGTGATAATTAAATTACCCCTCCTACTACAGAAAAGGGGTATTATTCCACACTATATTGTGGTACTGAAGCCAGAAGGCTAGGTGAGACTTATTCTAAAAATTTTTTTTTGAACACTTACAAAGGTTCAAATTAAGATGAAGTCACTCAGAGCAGTGATAACGAACCAGGAATAAGGGGACTATATAGTGTCCCGGGACATCAGGGATGCTTACCTCTATGTCCCAAATTTGCCCTTCTCACTAAGGGTACCTCAGGTTCGTGGTGCAGAACTGTCACTATCAGTTTCAGACGCTGCCGTTTGGATTGTCCACGGCACCCTGGGGTCTTTACCAAGGTAATGGCCGAATTGATGATTCTTCTTCGAAGAAAAGGCGTCTTAATTATCCCTTACTTGGACGATCTCCTGATAGGGGCATAGTCCAGGGAACAGTTGGAGGTCGGAGTAGCACTATCTCGGATACTGCTACAATCAGCACGGGTGGATTCTAAATATTCCAAAATCGCAGCTGATCCCGACGACACGTCTGCTGTGCCTAGGGATGATTCTGGACACAGTCCAGAAAAAGGTGTTTCTCCCGGAAGAGAAAGCCAGGGAGTTATCCGAGCAAGTCAGGAACCTCCTAAAAACAGTGCATCATTGCACAAGGGTCCTGGTAAAAATGGTGGCTTCCTACGAAGCAATTCCATTCGGCAGATTTCACGTAAGAACTTTTCAGTGGGATCTGCTGGACAAATGGTCCGGATCGCATCTTCAGATGCATCAGCGGATAACCCAATATCCAAGGACAAGGGTGTCTCTCCTGTGGTGGTTATAGAGTGCTCATCTTCTAGAGGGCAGCAGATTCGGCATTCAGGATTGGATGCTGGTAACCACGGAGCCCAGCCTGAGAGGCTGGGGAGCAGTCACACAAGGAAAAAATTTCCAGGGAGTGTGATCAAGTATGGAGACTTTTCTCCACATAAATATACTGGAGCTAAGGGTAAATTTATAATGCTCTAAGCTTAGCAAGACCTCTGCTTCAAGGTCAGCCGGTATTGATCCAGTGGGAAAAACATCACGGCAGTCGCCCACGTAAACAGACAGGGCGACACAAGAAGCAGGAGGGCAATGGCAGAAACTGCAAGGACTTTTCGCTGGGCGGAAAATCATGTGATAACACTGTCAGCAGTTTTTCATCCCGGGAATGGAAACTGGGAAGCAGACTTCCTCAGCACGACCTCCACCCGGGAGAGTGGAAACTTCATTGAGAAGTTTTTTCCACATGATTGTAAACCGTTGGGAAATACCAAAGGTGGACATGATGGCGTCCCGTCTGAACAAAAAACGGGACAGGTATTGCGCCAGGTCAAGAGACCCTCAGGCAATAGATGTGGACGTTCTGGTAACACCGTGGGTGTACCAGTCGGTGTATGTGTTCCCTCCTCTGCTTCTCATACCTAAGGTGCTGAGAATTATAAGACGTAGAGGAGTAAGAACTATACTCATGGCTCCGGATTGGCCAAGAAAGACTTGGTACCCGGAACTTCAAGAGATGCTTACAGAGGTCTTATGGCCTCTGCCGCTAAGAAGGGACTTGCTTCAGCAAGTACCATGTCTGTTCCAAGACTTACCGCAGCTGCGTTTGTCGGCATGGCGATGGAAAGCCGGATCCTAAGGGAAAAAAGGCATTCCGGAAGAGGTCATTCCTACCCTGGTCAAAGCCAGAAAGGAGGTGACCGCACAACATTATCACCACGTGTGGCGAAAATATGTTGCGTGGTGTGAGGCCAGGAAGGCCCCACAAAGAAATTTCAACTCGGTCGTTTCCTGCATTTCCTGCAAACAGGAGTGTCTATGGGCCTCAAATTGGGGTCCATTAAGGTTCAAATTCGGCCCTGTAAATTTTCTTCCAGAAAGAATTGGTTTCAGTTCCTGAAGTCCAGAAGTTTGTCAAGGGAGTATTGCATATACAAACCCCTTTTTTGTGCCTCCAGTGGCACTGTGGGATCTCAACGTAGTTCTGGGATTCCTCAAATCACATTGGTTTAAAACCAGTCAAATATGTGGATTTGAAGCATCTCACATAAAAAGTGACCATGCTCTTGGCCCTGGCCTGGACCAGGCGAGTGTCAAATTGGTGGTTTTTTCTCAAAAAAGCCCATATCTGTTTGTCCATTCGGACAGGGCAGAGCTGCGGACTCGTCCCCAGTTCTCTCCCTAAGGTGGTGTCAGTGTTTCACCTGAACCAGCTTATTGTGGTGCCTTGCACCTACTAGGGACTTGGAGGACTCCAAGTTGCTAGGAGTTGTCAGGGCCCTGAAAATATGTTCCAGGACAGCTGGAGTCAGAAAATCTGACTCGCTGTTTATACTGTATGCACCCGACAAGTTGGGTGCGCCTGCTTCTAAGCAGGCGATTGCTCGTTGGATTTGTAACACAATTCAACTTGCACATTCTGAGGCAGGCCTGCCACAGTCTAAATCGGTTAAGGCCCATTCCACAAGGAAGGTGGGCTCATCTTGGGCGGCTGCCCGAGGGGTCTCGGCATTACAACTCTGCCGAGCAGCTACGTGGTCAGGGGAGAACACGTTTGTAAAATTCTACAAATTTGATATCCTGGCAAAAGAGGACCTGGAGTTCTCTCATTCGGTGCTGCAGAGTCATCCGCACTCTCCCGCCCGTTTGGGAGCTTTGGTATAATCCCCATGGTCCTTTCAGGAACCCCAGCATCCACTAGGACGATAGAGAAAATAAGAATTTACTTACCGATAATTCTATTTCTCGGAGTCCGTAGTGGATGCTGGGCGCCCATCCCAAGTGCGGATTATCTGCAATACTTGTACATAGTTACAAAAATCGGGTTATTATTGTTGTGAGCCATCTTTCAGAGGCTCCGCTGTTATCATACTGTTAACTGGGTTTAGATCACAAGTTGTACGGTGTGATTGGTGTGGCTGGTATGAGTCTTACCCGGGATTCAAAATTCCTCCCTTATTGTGTACGCTCGTCCGGGCACAGTACCTAACTGGCTTGGAGGAGGGTCATAGGGGGAGGAGCCAGTGCACACCACCTGATCCTAAAGCTTTACTTTTTGTGCCCTGTCTCCTGCGGAGCCGCTATTCCCCATGGTCCTTTCAGGAACCCCAGCATCCACTACGGACTCCGAGAAATAGAATTATCGGTAAGTAAATTCTTATTTTTAATATATAAAACTTACTTTTTCTTGCTGGTGAGCTTGCAGTGAGTGTGTGCGCCCATGCTGCTCCCTAGATCCGTGACTGTGAGATTGGAGGGGGAGGGGGCAGGATGGGTGAGTGCTTGCGCTCACACCTGTTAAAGGGGCACTCGTACAAGGGATGTGACCTCACAAGGTATGCCGTCCTTTGCAAGCCTCATCCTTTATTTTAGCTTGCTGGTTGGACACAGATGGCAGCAAAGTCCAGCTACTGCCATACTTGCTGGTTATACACAAAGACCAGTGTCAAACATGTAGCAACTGTCCATTCTCTTCACTGTTCAGTGTGATTGCTGGTGTCTGTTGCTCCCGGCAACTGCATGCCCTTTATTTTATACTGTGGGAGCAATGTGCTCTGCTCTCCAGTCTGACGCATCTGAAAGTCACGCTGCACTGACGTTTCATATAGAAATATACGCAACTTACTGACCACGTTACAGTGCTGGATGGCAAGGGAATTTTACGGCATGAACTGACTGAGAAATAAAGTGTGGGGAGAACACTGCCCATGTTATATCCCTGCAGACACCTGTGGTTTGCACAGGGATAAGGGACACAGGATAGCAGGGTCCCCCTCCCCCATGTGCACAAGCAGTATACTGTAGGTGATGTCTGAATTATTTGGAGCAGTCTTCCACAATACACATGTGGTATCATAAGGAACCATCCAATAATAACCTTATATAGTCAGTGAAAATGTCACAGGTCCAGGAATTGCAGTTACTGGGCTTCTGCTGTCTAAGGTCTCACAAGTCAGGGGCATTCAAGCATGTCGGAGGGAGTTCAGGGGACAGTGTGCTGTGTGCATTCTATATGTAAACAGCAGTGTATACAAGTACTCATTGAATACATTTAGAAAGTAACAGATAGTTTGCAGACTGTCCCTCCCAGCATTAGATACTGCAGGGACATGCTTGGATGCCCCTAGACATGCTTGGATGCCCTAGGCAAATGCCTAGCCTGCCTATAGCTAAGGCTGGCTCTGGTCCAA